>NW_026732994.1:0-232528 GCF_028476545.2 Physella acuta | reverse complement strand
TTTTTTTACTTTGAATTTTTCAAAAGCCTATAACTTGAGTACTATTTCAGATAGATAAATGAAATTTCACATGTAAGTAAAAGATCTAATTCTCTACCTTCTGTTAAATTTTGAGTAATTTCCGTTGACTGGAAGTAGTAATTTACGCTACTTCCGATTTCTCAAAAAACTAATGTAAATTTTAAAAGTAACTAATAATATTGCGCACTATTATGCGCTTTTTTATTTCGCGTTCACTTGGTGTGCAATTAATTTGTCTACGAGATTTTATTCTATTTTTAAAACTTTAAGTATTTAAAATGGATTAAAAATCATGTCTATAGCCCGAGTTCCCATCCCCTGTTATTTTATATAAAAATATTCGAGAAAGTTTAGGGGAGATCACTCCCGGTTTATTATGGAAATGTGTCTGTGTATATGGCGTGGCCTAGCGGTAGAGCGCTATCCAGCTCACTCGGAAGTTTCCATTTTTCGAATCAGTTCAAGTCATTTGAATCTCCTTGAGTCCACTCAGTTCTAATGGGGTACTTAACTCAGGTGATGGGACAGAGTGGTTGACCAATCTATCCCTCCATATGCCTAGGTCACAGAAACAAGCGAACTATACTTGCTTTACAGACCGTCCGGTTGGAAAAAGGAAGTGTAGGGAAGTGGGCATGTCTGTGTGTGTGTGAGTGTGTCTGTGTGTGGGAAGTGTGTGTGTATGTGTGTCGAAGTGAGCATGTATGTGTGAGAGAGTGTGTTTGTATGTGGAAGTGAAAATGTCTGAGTGTGTGTCTGTGTGTGTGTCTGTGTGTGGAAGTGTGTGTGTGTGTGTTTAGATGTGTGTCCTGTGAGTATTTCAGAGCGGGATTTTGTTGGAATGAATCAGACGACTACGGTCAGAGAAGGGACACATTTTGTTTTTTTGGTTAGTGTTGATAGTGTACTTTCTAGAGAGAAATTTTTGAAGACTTCTTTTACGATGGAGTTGAGAATGTAAGGACATTCCTATAGTGGATTAGGGGTCGGCGTGGTCGAGTCGGTAAAGCTCATGGTTGCTAAACCGAAAAGTCTCGAGTTCGAACCCTCGGGCAGATGAGGCTCGTTAGCTGGGGACAGCCACTCTTCTAGGAGAGACAACTCCAAAATTAAACAACTGCTGCCTTGTAGTTTGTTCTTGGTTGGACAAAGGGCTATGGAAGCAAATCCAAAAAGAAAAGCAGGCTGAAATCGGAGTCAATGGCCTCAATGGCGCATAACCAATTGACACGTAACGCTTAATTGTGTTGGAGGCGTGGTCGAGTCGGCAAAAAGCTCATGGTTGATAAATTCGAACAAAGTCTCGAGTTCAAACCCACTGGCAGATAAATCTCGATCCCCTTCAACACTAATAATTAAGAACGAAGAAGAAGAAGAAGAAGAAGTATAGTGGATTGTTTAAGGACAGACTGACTAGCTGTAAGTCAACCCCCCCCCCCCTACCCCAATCACACAATTTCTGTAATTAACTATTGTGGACTCCAGTGTCACATTGATTGCTTTGCTTTTAGCTCCCCTAAAGCTTCCCGCTGATTAATTTGGTCCATAACGTTTTCTTTCAAGATAGGTCTGGCAGGGGGGGGGGGGGGGGGGGGGGGTGGGGGGTGGAAGGGGAGGGTTGATCGACTGCAAACTAGAAAAATCTTTTTTTTTTTTATTGGACTTACAATTTCAAAGAGGATTGGGGGTTATTCCCATTTACAGTCATTGTGAACTTGTTTCAGATTTTATTAATTTTAATAGTAAGTTAATAAAACAAAACAACATGGGAAATTTCAAACGATATTTTCAGCCAGGGTCCTAACTGCTTCATTTTATGAAAGGAAGTATCGCGAAGTGGAGTTTAAGATATGACTCAGTCACATGCTCGTCACAAGTGTAACCCCCCCCCCCCCACACACACACACACACATACACAAAAACACCCATTGCCGCCACTACTGTAAATGTTTTTAAAAAAATATGATGTCACTTGTGAGCAACCGACATTTTACATTTTTTATTGACATTTTCGTCACATCCTCCACCATCCCCCCACCCCACAACCCCCACACTCTTCTCATGTCCGCACCAAAGGCGTCTCTCTGAAGCCTCGCTTTCAATTTTCCCACCATTCACCGCGCCGGGCAAACGTTTTAAAGAAGTTGTCGTCTGCCCCTAAGTCAAACGCAGGACACGACCAAGGGAGATCAATGCTTTTAATTTGCAGCCAAAATATGTGCACAAACTTGTAAGAGACCCGTGATGAGATCCAAGTTTCAGGAAGGTTAACTAAAAAATTGGATTTTTTTTTTACAGCAGCAGAGAAAAATTGTTTAAAGGTTAACTAAAAAATTGGATTTTTTTTTTTACAGTAGTAGAGAAAATTTAGTCTGAGCAATATTTCAAAAGTTTCTTTTCTTTGATGTGAATTGAATGTAAATGTAAAGGCAAAGTATCTTTTTTTTTTGTATGGATAAACATATTTTATAGCAGTAGATGTGTCTCTATTGAGTATGATAAAAGAGGAAGTACTTTTCTTCAATGTATAGGCCTACACAAATTTGTCAGTAACGTTTTGAAGCAGAGTGTGAGTACCGAGAATAAAGAAAGAGATGGGGTCGTGTAGTTCGTGAAGAACGAGTAAAGGACATCGTTTTGTACCTGAGTGATAGCGTCACAGTTCACAATACTAATACAGTGGGTTACTATTGTATCAGCAGCGTTTTTTAAATGTGTACGTCAGGGTGGTTATTGCCGTGGAATTGTATGTTATTATTGAGCATACAGTTTACTTTAACAAAAAAACAACAGATGAGCTTTAAAAATGGATGGACAAATATATAACTACATTTACAAAGCACATACATAGCATGCACGTATTCACACACACCACACACACACACATACAGAGAAGATTCACGCAAAAAACACACACACAATATATATATATATATATATATTATATATATATATATATATATATATATATATATATATATATATATATATATATATATATATATATATATATATATATATATATCATAGTGTTTTTTCGTGTACTTCCTTACCATAGGAAGTAGCTTGACTGTTTTAAAAACAGAAGAGCAGGCAGCTCAACAATAACGACCCAGACTATTTATAGAACACAAAAACAAAATGCCAGCCAGAGGCGGATGACTGTCGTCGCTTCAAGAACCGGACCAGCTGTCACGTGTATCATCTCGTCACCAACTTCAGCCGGTCACATCCGGCGAACCGGAAGTGAAGAGCCAGAAGGACTGGATAACATTCAAACGTCAACTTTTTTTTACGTGGACTGAGCTCGTACGAAAAGACACGTTTTTGACGCTTGGCGTCACACAGGCAGGAGACGAACAGAAAATAATGATTTTTGATGATTTTTAATAAAAAAAAAAGTTGCTCAAATTTGAGGCATCTTACTCCCACCGAACGAAAAAGAATTTATATAAAAACATACTTTTAACAGTGTCTGCCCCAACCCCCCCCCCCCCCGGAAAATTTAGTCCGGCCCCCGAAAACTTGGTGAACGGAAAAAAGTCAGAGGGAAAAAAACAACACAGAAAAAAGTCAGTTTTTGCTAAGAAAAAAAAAGTCACAGAAAAAAGTCACAAAGTAAATATTTTATTGGAAAAAAAGTCACAGAAATAAAAAAAAAATCACAAAAATCTTATAAGAAATATTTTGATTTAATTGTAGAGAATTAAAACTGTAGGTGTTGTTGTCGTTTTTTGGTAGCATAATCATAAACTTTAAAAGCATTATGGTTTATAACAATAAGTAAAAATACTATAAAATATTTAGTACAGCAATCTCCACTTTTGTTAGGTAAAAAATTGATTAAAAAAGAAATGTAGGCACACCATTGTGTTTTGCGGTTTTTTATTTGTTTTTTTTTTTGCCGTAGGCCTTTCCTTGGTTGGCTTATTCTCAGTCGGCGTTGCCCGTCCATATGGTGTGTTGTTGACGTTTCTACATATAGCTAAAATCTTTACATTACATTTGAATAGTAAGTTGATTTGCACTTTCTGAATCTAATATATAAAGCTCAGTTCTGTATGTAATGCATTTGTATATCGTTGGAATTGTACGAATTTAAAAGTTAGAAAATTATCGTGCGCATTTGTCTAAATTTATGAGCTAAAAAATTACTATTGAAAGTGTTGGGAAATAATTTTCATTTTTCAAATTACAGTAATAATTGTCGGCATGTTCATTAAACACAAGTTTTAAAAAAAATATCATCTTTTACAAAAATTCTAATTATGTCTTTATTTAGTCCTATAGCACTTACTTCCCTTTGATAAATTAGGAAAAACACAATTACTTCCCTTTATAAAATCATTGCATTAGTCGAAAATAATTTACTTTTTAATTACTTTGTTTTGGTGTTGGGAAAAAAAAATAATTACATAATTAGCGGGGATTGATCAAGTGCAAATGTTGTAGGTATTTTACGGATAAGCTTGGAGTATTAAAATTGTTCATCAAATTGAAACAGGCGCGTTCGTTTAAGTGAGTGCAAAAGACTATGAATAAGTTGGGGTACTATAGTCGTTCATTAAGCTAAAACAGGTGATTCCGCCCCGGGCGTTTATGTTCGCGTTAGTGTTTTCTTTGTGTTTAGGTGGGTTTGCGTTAGTGGTTGCGTTTTGATTTGGTTCGTTTTTGTTCTTTCTTTTTTCGTTTTTGTTTGTTTTTTTGTTTTTTTTTGAGTTTGTATTTGTGTTTTTGGTTGGTTTTGCGTTTGAATTTGGTTTGTTTTCGTTTGCTTTTTCGTTGTTTTTTTTTTTTTTGTTGGTATTGGTGTTTGTGGTTGGGTTTGTTGTTAGGTTTTTGTTTTCGTTTGCTTTTTTGTTTGTTTTTTCTTTGTGTTTGTATTGGTGTTTGTGGTTGTGGTTGGGTTTGTTGTTAGGTTTTTTGTTTTCGTTTGTATTTGTAATTGTGTTAGCGTTATGTTTGCGTTTTGTTGTTTTGGTTTTGGTTGGTTGTGGTTTGGGTGGGCAATGCCGGGTTTATGATGATTACTAAACACACAGGTAATGGTCTTTAACAGAAAGGTTTTTCACAGAAGCCAGAGCAGGGCCTGGCCGGGACGGCTAGTCTAATATATAAAACTCAGTTCTGTATGTAATGCATATGTTTGTCGTTGACAGTTCTATGGATTTAAGTGTTAGATTTTTTATCGTGCTCATAGTCTAAATGTACGAGTCAAAAAATTACCATTGAAAGTCTTTAAAAACAATTTTCATTCCATTTACTTAGAAGAATAATTTTCAATTATGAACGCGACATAAAATTTTTAAAAAGTGTATCGACGTTTATAAAATTTCTAAAATTGTGTCGGAAATGTATTAACTGCACAGTTACTTCCCTTTAATAAAAAAATTCTTAAGAAGAAAGAATTTACATTTTATTACTTTGTTTTTGGTGTTAAGAAAAAAAAAATAATTACATAATTAGCGGTGTGACCTACTTAGGTCGAGTCATTTTTATTTTGACATTGTATAATTCCTTATATGGAATGATGGTGTAACACCTGGGGTTTTTCCACTGACTTATTAAGGTGTTTGAGACATAGAAATTTTCCATTAAAATCTGATTGAATGATTCTGATCAGATGATTATCCCAACCAATGGCGACATGAGTTGAGGATAACCTCCCCTGTCACAGAAGTCTTTAATTGCACTGCACACTCGCAACACGAGGCAGTTTATCTTGACCTGGCAGTCTACGAGGCAGTTTTACCTTGGTCAGGCAGCCGTCCATATTGTCCGGCTATAGACTCTGACCATTTGAACGTGAGAGTACTTAAGACCTGTGTGTGCCTTGCTTTCTTAAGTGATTTAGTCTTCTAGTTTAATATTACTTGTCGCTAAGTAATTCCTGAAGCTACAACAGTGTTGTGTGGTCTGTGGCTGTTTTTTAGACAGTGTAGAAATCTGTGATAGTGTTTTTGCCTGCATTTTGTAAGTTGGGTTTTTGATCCTTTATACATTAAATATTTTATATAGTTCATCTTTGTGTTCTGCCCCAACTGAGTTCGCTGATTAAAAGGTCGTATGTAGATTGGATGAATGTTAATTACAATAGTATCACTAGCTTCCCTAGACATTAATTTCGAGCCCTAGTGGGACGTTGTGTTAAGTGTTCATCCACTTAGGCCGTAAGGTATTTGCATATGACCCCGAAAAAAGAATCCGGGGACGTTCTCCTTCTATTTGGCTGATAGATAGGTTAACGTTACAAAGTGGGAGCTCGCCGAGATTTAATCTGTCGTTCCAGTTGTTGGTTATATCAGTTGAATACTAAGGTTAGTTGGATTTAGTTGTTTTTATATCCAGTAGCGCAGTGTTCTTACAACGCGCGCTCAGGCTAGAGTATCTAGGTCAAATAAGCAGACGTGTCACGTCCTACATTTAGAGGTCAAGTACACGGCCCAACGCTGTGTATTAATTTAAAGGACCTAGGCTTGTTGTGATTTGAAAGTTAGTGTTATGGAGTCTTTTTTGGCTAATCCTACTTTTGAAGAGGTCGAGAAGTTGAGTAGAAAAGTTTTGGTTAGTGTAGTTAAGGAATTGAAATTGGATTATTCTGTTACGCAGAAGTCAGAGGTGTTGAGAGATAAAATTGTTGTTCATTTCATTAATGAAGGAGTATTTGATGAAAGTTTGTTGGCGGATGTGTTACTCCGCGAGGAGAAAACTCTAGAGAAGGTAGAATTAGAAGCTAGAATTGCTTTAGAGAAGGAGAAAGTTGCTTTAGAGAAGGCTTTAAAAGAAAAGGAGTTTGAAACTAAAATTGCTCTAGAGAAGGAGAAAGTTGCTTTAGAGAAACAGGAGTTAGAGGCTAAAATTGCTTTAGATAAGAGGAGGTTGGAATTAGAGTTTGGTCAAGTTAGTGATGTCACTTCTCTGGTAGATCCAAAAAAGTTGTCGGTAGGGCAAGTGATTGCCAAATTTGGGAAATTAGTTCCTAAATTTGATGAAACAGATTTGGTCGTTTTCTTTAACTCGTTTGAGAGTTTAGCGAAGACATGTGAATGGCCCGAAACTTCCATTACTGCTTTATTGAGCTCTGTCCTTACTGGGAAAGCTGCAAAAACATACCAGGCACTCTCTCACGACGTTCAAAATAACTATAGTTTGGTCAAGACTGCCATTTTAAAGGCCTACGCACTGACGCCCGAGGCCTATCGGACAAAATTCCGAACACTCCGCAAGTTACCCACACAATCATATGTGGAATTTCTCTTTGAAAAGGAGAAAATATTCTCAAGGTGGCTACACTCTGAGGAAGTTTCTGAGTTTGAGAAACTCAGGTCACTTATCCTAAGGGAAGAATGCCTATCGTCCCTGCCTGAAGAGATACGACTACACATTCTGGATAACAAGATAACTGACATCCAGAAGGCTGCTGAGTCGGCTGACACATATATGTTGGTGCATAAGAAACCACCAGTGTCAGGTAACCGCCTCAACCCCGTGCTTCCCCTTTTTGGCAGCAATCATCCTGTTGGCCAACATTTGAAGGCATCACAGTCCAGAGAGAAACCAAGATCAACTCTCAATCGTCGAGCAGTATGCCAGTTCTGCAAAAGGTCTGGGCATCTTGTCAAGGACTGTTACAAACGTCTTCAGAATAACAGAGAGGTGGTGCGTACTTCCGCGCACTATGCTCTATCCCCTCAAGCAGCCAGTTCAACTATGAACTCTAGAATTCTAAAGGACTCTAACCCTAAGTGTCCGCAAGAAGGTAGTCAAGTCTCCACACAGTATGTGCAGTCACATTTTGACTGTTCTCGCCACCATCCAGTTTCTTCCGAGTCTACCGATCTCGAGGGATCGAGAAAAGTTGACTTTTCATCTTTTATTGCCGAAGCCATCATTAGCAAACCAGGTGATCCGTTGTCTCAGAAGAATATCACCGTTCTAAGAGACACAGGAGCGTCACAATCACTCCTTTTGAAAAGTTCAATGGACATTACACCAGAGACGAACACCGGAAGGATTTCCATTATCCAGGGAGTGGGGACAAAATCTACTGTCGTCCCTCTACACAAGTTTGCCCTGAAACATCATCTCGTCGAAGGTGAGGTCATTTTAGGTGTGATAGATAGTATTCCAGTCCCAGGAGTACACCTACTTCTAGGGAATGACCTTGCGGGAAGCAAAGTATACCCCTGTACGGTTTCAGACCCTTCGTCAACAGTTCCAGATAATGATTATGAACTGTATCCTGCATGTGCGGTGACAAGAAGCCAGACCAAGCAATTGGCTGAGACAACGTCTGAACCACACCCGCCGTCATCGTCAAGAAATTCGACTCCCAAACTGGAGTCTATGCTTCCAGAAAATACAAGTCTGGGCTTACCCCTGAGGATATCTCAGGAAGACATCATTAAAGCTCAACAAGTCGACGCGGAACTCAAAGCAGCGGTCGAAAAATCTCTATCATCTGACGATGGAGAATATTTCGCCGAGAACGGCCTCTTCTTTCGTCGCGCTATACCAGTGATTGCCTCACCGGCCGAACCATGGTTGGGTAAAAACCAGCTGTGGATCCCTCCACCTTATCGGCATGAAATACTTAAGCTGGCACATGACCATCCAATGTCAGCGCACCCAGGTGTCACTAAAACGACGGCGAAGATCAAAGAACTGTTCTTTTGGCCCAAAATGAGAAAAGATGTGTCGCGTTACTGTAGAAGTTGCACGAACTGTCAGTTGGCCGGAAAGCCAAACCAGACAATTCCTAAGGCCCCTTTGAGTCCGATTCCTGTATTAGAAGAACCTTTTTCTAAAATCGTCATGGACTGTGTAGGTCCCTTGCCTAAAACCAAGGCGGGCAACGAGTACCTACTTACCTTTATGTGTTCAAGTACCCGTTTTCCCGAGGCGATTCCCTTACGGAACATTAAGGCAAAGACTGTAGTCAGAGCCATGACCCGGTTCTTCACTACCTTTGGATTACCTAGGATCGTGCAAACAGATCAAGGCAGCAACTTCACCAGTCACCATTTTCAGGAAGCGCTAGCCAAGCTAGGCGTTACCCACATCACCAGCTCAGCCTACCACCCTCAGTCTCAAGGCGTACTTGAGAGGTTCCACCAAACCCTCAAAACCATGTTAAGGACATTCGCTAACAGTAACACCCAATGGGATGAGTCTGTTCCTTGGATTATTTTCGCCGCGAGGGACTGTGTCCAGGACTCTTTAGGCTACTCGCCTTTTCAACTTGTGTTTGGACATTCTGTCCGTGGCCCCCTGAAGCTGATACACGAACGTTGGACAGGTACCAGTGATCATCCAGTGGAAAACTTCGACGATTTTCACGTTCGACTGAAAGCCGTGTGCGAAATGGCTCACCAGAACTTAAGAAAGGCCCAAGTGAGAATGAAAGGACTGTATGATAAGAGTTCTTGTAAACGAACATTCAATCCAGGCGACAAAGTTCTTGTGCTAGTGCCTAATCTGAACAATGCGTTATCCTTGAGATATTGTGGACCCTTTACTGTGCATTCAAAATTAAGTGATTTGAACTATGTTGTCAATACGCCCGACAGAAGAAAGAAACAGACAGTGTATCATGTCAACTCACTGAAAAAGTATTATGATAATTGTAACAATGTTCATTCCACAGCTAAAATTACTTTACCTGTATGTTCAAATGTTTCTGATGATGTGATACATGATAAATTGAAACCCCCAAAATTGGTAAATTCTTCCTTTTTAGATAATTTGAATGTCCACCTTATGCATTTGTCCACAGAGGAAAGCCATAGATTGTCTCAATTATTTGAGACATTTCCCTCTATTTTTGGGGATGTCCCCAGAGAAGCGAAGGTTCCACCTCATGATGTAGACGTTGGTGACGCAAAACCCATTAAACAACACCCCTATAGAGTTAACCCGGAAAAAGCTGCTTTGATAAAAGATGAAATTGATTATATGCTCAAGAATGATATCATTGAGCCCAGTTTCAGCAACTGGAGTTCCCCATGTCTCCTAGTCCCGAAAGACGGTGGATCTTTCAGGTTTGTGACCGACTTTAGGAAGGTGAATGCGCTCACCAAAGCTGATTCCTATCCCTTACCTCGGATAGAGGACGTTATTGATAAAGTTGGTCAGGCTAAGATAATTTCCAAAATTGATTTACTTTCAGGATACTGGCAAATCCCATTATCTGACCGTGCAAAAGAAATATCTGCTTTTGTAACCCCTAATGGTTTTTATAGATACAAACGTATGCCCTTTGGTATGCGAAATGCTGGTCAAACTT
Source organism: Physella acuta (assembly GCF_028476545.2). Taxonomy (NCBI): domain Eukaryota; kingdom Metazoa; phylum Mollusca; class Gastropoda; family Physidae; genus Physella; species Physella acuta. The sequence continues at coordinate 222,222 of NW_026732994.1, read as the reverse complement.
TCCAGAGGGTCATTAACTCTGTCATTGCTGACATAGACCAATGTGAGGCCTACATAGATGACATAGTTGTATTTTCTAATACTTTTGAAGAACATATTGTTCAGTTGACTAACCTTTTTAGAAAATTGTCTGAAGTGAATTTTACTGTAAACTTACATAAAAGTGATTTCTGTAAAGCTTCAATTACCTATTTGGGTTATCAAGTGGGAACGAACCAGGTTCGGCCCATTGAAGCTAAAGTAGATGCTATTGTAAGGTTACCACCTCCCAAAAATTGTAAAGAGATCAAAAAGTTCCTTGGGATGGCTGGTTACTATAGGCGGTTCTGTCAAAACTTTTCAGCAATTGCTGAACCTCTTACTGCATTATTGAAAAAGGGTGTTGAATTTGAATGGTCCAATAAATGTCAAGAAGCTTTTTTAACCATTAAGTCATTTTTATCAAATGCTCCTGTTATGGCTGCACCAAATTTTAGCAAGCCCTTTAAACTTGCCATTGATGCTAGCAACTTAGCCATTGGCTCAGTCCTATTTCAAGAAGACAACATGGGAATTGACCATCCCATTGCCTTTTTTTCCAGGAAGTTAAATGAGAACCAAAAGAATTATTCTACTATTGAAAAAGAAGCTTTAGCTTTGGTTTTATCATTACAACATTTTGAAGTCTATGTCTCTTCTTCAACCAATCCAGTCAGAGTGTTTTCTGACCATGATCCCCTGAAATTTACCTCTAAGTTAGGACAGACAAATCAAAGAATATTGAGATGGTGCTTATATTTCCAAAATTTTAATCTGGAAATTTCACACATTAAGGGTAGTGATAATGTTGTGGCTGATTGTTTGTCAAGGATGTAAAATCTTGTTGTACACATTGATCATGTGACATGCTTTGTGGTTCATTAGGACCATAAACAGGTTTTGTTTGAGTGTCACTCATATGAAAATGAGTGGTGTGAGTTAGAATTTTTCAAACTTCCAATCCTGTTGAATATTTTGTTTATTTTCAGGTGAACCTTAATTAAAGGTGGTTTTTGATTATATGTAATCTTTTATAATAATATGTCTCATATGGCTCCATTGATATTGTAGCTAGTCATTGAAATAAAGGTCTTACCCTGGCGGGTTTACCACTTTTAATATCCACATGGAAATATTGTAATACCCTTTTTTGAGGGATTTTGATGTATAATTACTTTTTGAAGGGTTACTCCCCTTTCACCAATTGTAAAAGTTGGAGTTACTTCCCTTTTATGTTCAGGGATATTTTCATCTGGTATTATGATTTTGATTGCCTACATTTGTAAAACATTTTGTTATTTCATTGCCAGATTGGTTCCCTATGTATGTTTTTGTGGAACCTATCTGTCACTTCCAAAAAGGGAGGGGATGTGACCTACTTAGGTCGAGTCATTTTTATTTTGACATTGTATAATTCCTTATATGGAATGATGGTGTAACACCTGGGGTTTTTCCACTGACTTATTAAGGTGTTTGAGACATAGAAATTTTCCATTAAAATCTGATTGAATGATTCTGATCAGATGATTATCCCAACCAATGGCGACATGAGTTGAGGATAACCTCCCCTGTCACAGAAGTCTTTAATTGCACTGCACACTCGCAACACGAGGCAGTTTATCTTGACCTGGCAGTCTACGAGGCAGTTTTACCTTGGTCAGGCAGCCGTCCATATTGTCCGGCTATAGACTCTGACCATTTGAACGTGAGAGTACTTAAGACCTGTGTGTGCCTTGCTTTCTTAAGTGATTTAGTCTTCTAGTTTAATATTACTTGTCGCTAAGTAATTCCTGAAGCTACAACAGTGTTGTGTGGTCTGTGGCTGTTTTTTAGACAGTGTAGAAATCTGTGATAGTGTTTTTGCCTGCATTTTGTAAGTTGGGTTTTTGATCCTTTATACATTAAATATTTTATATAGTTCATCTTTGTGTTCTGCCCCAACTGAGTTCGCTGATTAAAAGGTCGTATGTAGATTGGATGAATGTTAATTACAATAGTATCACTAGCTTCCCTAGACATTAATTTCGAGCCCTAGTGGGACGTTGTGTTAAGTGTTCATCCACTTAGGCCGTAAGGTATTTGCATATGACCCCGAAAAAAGAATCCGGGGACGTTCTCCTTCTATTTGGCTGATAGATAGGTTAACGTTACAGCGGGGATTGATTAAGTGCAATGTCGTTAGGTATTTTTAACACTGCCTTTTATTTATTCTATACACTGAACATACTGTTCAATATTTTTTTTTTTAAATCAATAACATTTAATAAGCCAGGTCCTACAAATCCTATATGTTTATTTCTTTCCATTTACGGATAAGCTTGGAGTATTATCATTTTTGTTCACTAAATTGAAACAGGCGCGTCCGCCGGCGCCCTTGCACGGTTCGATTTGGCACCCTGGGCTATCATGTGAGCGCTATGCTGCATAGTTTTGTTTTTAACAGTGCGATAGACTATGGGTAAGAAAGGTTACTATAGACTTTAAGTGAATCAAATCCGGGCGTCCTCCGGCACCCCGACAGGGTGCTATTTGGCGCCCCGGGCCTTCCGGTGTACGCTATGGTATATACGTTCGCGTGAGTTCAAGAGACTATGAATAAGTTATGTACTATAGTCGTTTACTAAGTTCAATCAGGCGGTGACGTCATGGTGCGTCCTCTGGCGCCCAGACAGGGTGCTATTTGGGGTTCCGGGCCTCCCGTGTTCGGTTTCGCGCCTACGTTCATTAAAGTGAGTGCAAAAGACTATGAATAAGTTGGGGTACTATAGTCGTTTATTAAGCTGAAACAGGCGATTCCGCCCCGGGCTAGACTCTGAGCACTGTGCGTTTATGTTCGCGTTAGTGTTTTCTTTGTGTTTAGGTTGGGTTTGCGTTAGTGGTTGCGTTTTGATTTGGTTCGTTTTTGTTCTTTCTTTTTTCGTTTTCTTTTGTGTTTTATCTTCTTTGCGTTTGTGTTTGTATTTGTGTTTGTGGTTGGTTTTGCGTTTGTATTTGGTTTGTTTTCGTTTGTTTTTTCGTTTGTGTTTTCTTCTTTGGGTTTGTGGTTAGTTTTGCATTTGGATTTGGTTTGTTTTCGTTTGCTTTTTCGTTTGTTTTTTTTTCTTTGTGTTTGTATTGGTGTTTGTGGTTGTGGTTGGGTTAGTTGTTAGGTTTTTGTTTTCGTTTGTATTTGTAATTGTGTTAGCTTTATGTTTGCGTTTTGTTGTTTTGGTTTGGGTTTGGGTGTGCAATGCCGGGTTTATGATGATTACTAAACACACAGGTAATGGTCTTTAACAGAAAGGTTTTTCACAGAAGCCAGAGCAGGGCCTGGCCGGGACGGCTAGTATTTAATACAAATACTTATTTGTGACTTTTTACTTTCTCGTATATACGAAGTATAGAGAAAGTATTGTAATCGTGCAAAAAAAAAAAATCGAGATTTTTACAAATCTCGACGTTTTACACCTCACTGATACGGAAAAACATAATTTTGCAATCTTGTCCGTATGTCTGTGTGTGTGTGTGTGTCTGTGTGTCTGTCTGTCCGTGTGTAAACACGATAACTTGAGTACCGTTACTGTTAGGTTGATGAAATTTCATATATAAGTATTTTATCAAAATCGTAGATCCGTATCAACTTTTGAGCGATTTCCGATAACCGGAAGTGGTACTTTTTCTACTTTGAATTTTTCAAAAGCCTATAACTTGAGTACTATTTCAGATAGATAAATGAAATTTCACACGTAAGTAAAAGATCTAATTCTCTACCTTCTGTTAAATTTTGAGTAATTTCCGTTGACTGGAAGTAGTAATTTACGCTACTTCCGATTTCTCAAAAAACTAATGTAAATTTTGAAAGTACTAATAATATTGCGCACTATTATGCGCTTTTTTTATTTCGCGTTCACTTGGTGTGCAATTAATTTGTCTACGAGATTTTATTCTATTTTTAAAACTTTTAAGTATTTAAAATGGATTAAAAATCATGTCTATAGCCCGAGTTCCCATCCCCTGTTATTTTATATAAGAATATTCGAGAAAGTTTAGGGGAGATCACTCCCGGTTTATTTTTCCTGTGACCTTTCTTTCTGTGTTTTTACTTTCTCGTATATACGTAGTATAGAGAAAGTATTGTAATCGTGCAAAAAAAAAAAAAAATCGAGATTTTTACAAATCTCGACGTTTTACACCTCACTGATACGGAAAAACATAATTTTGCAATCTTGTCCGTATGTCTGTGTGTGTGTGTGTCTGTGTGTCTGTGTGTCCGTGTGTAAACACGATAACTTGAGTACCGTTACAGCTAGGTTGATGAAATTTCATATATAAGTATTTTATCAAAATCGTAGATCCGTATCAACTTTTGAGCGATTTCCGATAACCGGAAGTGGTACTTTTTCTACTTTGAATTTTTCAAAAGCCTATAACTTGAGTACTATTTCAGATAGATAAATGAAATTTCACATGTAAGTAAAAGATCTAATTCTCTACCTTCTGTAAAATTTTGAGTAATTTCCGTTGACCAGAAGTAGTAATTTACGCTACTTCCGATTTCTCAAAAAACTAATGTAAATTTTAAAAGTACTAATAATATTGCGCACTATTATGCGCTTTTTTATTTCGCGTTCACTTGGTGTGCAATTAATTTGTCTACGAGATTTTATTCTATTTTTAAAACTTTAAGTATTCAAAATGGATTAAAAATCTTGTCTATAACCCGAGTTCCCATCCCCTGTTATTTTATATAAAAATATTCGAGAAAGTTTAGGGGAGATCACTCCCGGTTTATTTTTCCTGTGTTTTTTTTTCTGTAACTTTTTTCCTGTGACTTTTTTTCTGTGTTTTGTTTTCCTGGGTATCCTTTTTTCCTGTGACTTTTTTTTCTGTTTTTTTTTCCTGTATTTTTTTTCCTGTAACTTTTTTCCTGTGACTTTTTTCTGTTTTTTTTTTCCTGTATTTTTTTTCCTGTGACTTTTTTCCAACAATCGAAAATTTAAAACCACCCTACAGAAAAAAGTCTGAAAGAAACACTGGGTATCAGTTTTCCCTTTAGATGTTACATTCGTAGTATAAAAAAAGAAACAGTGGTTTTATATTTTAACATCTGAATAGGAAAGGGGGGAGGGGGGTCCGTGGAGGAAAAAGGGGTGGCTGACACACCCCTGCCTATGTCACTTTGCTCAGGTAATGTTTCTTAATACATTTTAATGACACCTCTTTCATTTTTTTAAATAGCAGCCTACATTTAATTATAACGACGTTGGGGGTGGGGGTGCTTTGATAATTCTGTTATGTCATATCTTGCTTACGCCGGGTATATATCGTAAAACGTGTGTCGTTGTATCACGCAATATAAACAGCATCACTCATGGCTTCACTGATGTACCGCGCAACACTCACTACGTGCAGAGAGATAGTCCAGATAACACACACACACACAGACATACATACACACACACATACACACATACACACATAGGCAGATAGAAGGTCGTCAGCTTGGAGAATTTGGCCTCGTTTTGACAAAAATGTGTACACGACACTACGCTATAAATAGCCCAGCACATTCATGACAATAAAACAGGTGGTATTAATTGCATGAACACAATTACCGTATTAATCCATGTAACTGCACCGATTATGTAAACTACACTTGATATATATATATATATATATATATATATATATATATATATATATATATATATATATATATATATATATATATATATATATATATATATAACACAAATATTTTTTTCTTTTAATTTTAATTTATAAAAATGATTTTGTGTTAAAATTTTCCCACACATGTTCACAGGAATTTTGAGTTTGTTGTTGGGCCCAACTGGTACATTCTCAATTCTCTTCAACACAAGATGACCATCCATTTGATATAATATTTATATATGAAATTTCGTACTCTCGTTATTGTGTTCACAGACATACAGACACACAAACAAACAAACACACAGACGTACTAAGTTTTTCCGACTCATTGTGGTGTAAAACGTCAAGATTTGTGAAAATCTCCACTTCCATCGTAGCATGATTACAATACTTTCTGTAAACTTGGTATACGAGAAAGTAACAAATTTAACAGCCGTGAATTTCTGCCACTGTTGCCCGTAGACAATACACAACCATATATTCAAGTTGTTTTTTTAATTTTCATCCCCAAAAGACCAACCGTATACACAGTTTTTCATTTTTTCTGTACTCTCCTGTACACAGTTTTCCATTTTGTCTATACTCTCCTAGTCCAGTTTTCCATTTTGCCTGTACTCTATTGAACACACTAGTCTGAAATTTTCAGCTCTCTTGGAAACAACACAGGGAAACAATTAGAAACCAAACAAGTTTTTTGTTAAAAATATTCTGGAAAAATTTAAAATTAGAATTTTTTTTAAAATGTAGATCTATGAGTTTACTTTGATATAACAATATTAACAACACACAATTTTGGAACATATTTTTTATTGTTTAAATCTTTTAAATGGTAAAACATTAGCGCCAATTAAATCTGACAACCGATTCTAGTCAATTAATTATTCTTTTAATTATCGAGCATGTTTTAATTTAAAAGGAGATTTGTAGTTTAGAAAAAAAAAACCTGGGAAAAAACGACATTTTAATTCTCGGCAGGGGGATAACTCTTGTACAACCCTATTGCTCATTATTTGTAGCAGACGATAGTTTCTGGCAGCAGCCGACTAAACACCGTAATCGATCAGACAACTTCATTAAACAGGAGCCAGGCTTGAATACCGAGACACGGTCTTGTTAGTCCAAGGGTAGGGGGACACGGTCTTGTTAGTCCAAGGGTAGGGGACACGGGAACCTAAAACCTAGTCCAACCAGTTGCCAGAAAAAAAAACATGACTCGGTCGGACTTTTACCGGAAGTGGAGAAGTACAAGACACGTGGTTTGTTGAGACGTAGATTAATTAGTGGTAATTATGGGACACTGTTGATTAAATAACGACAATTAGGGACTTAAATACATTTGATTAGTTGATTGTAATTATGGTCCTTTATGGTTATTAAATAACAACAAGTTTTACCGTAAATATATTTGATTAATTTATGGAAATATTATATTAATTATGTAAAGTAGGACTACATTTTAGGAAATCGGAATGAAAATTGCAGATGTAGAAGAGATATATTGTTATATGACCAGTATTTTTTCCCAAACTTCTCTGAAATAGAATATATATAGAAAATATACTTTTAACTGTGTCCGCTGTCCCGGAAATTTTAGTCCGTCCCCCCCCCCCACCCCCCCCCCAACCCCCCCCCCCCGGAGAAAAAAGTCTGGAAAAAACACTGTATGTGACAACAGCGTTTTTGGGAGATATAAAAACGTATGAAAGAGTGACAGATAATGAAGAAGTATAATGACATTAGTGGGCAGTATGATGACAAAAAGCAAGGAATAATTTCACATCAAATGAGAGAGTATAGTAACAGTCAATGAGCAGTAATAATAAAAATAAAAGAGTCATTTGAGTGGAAATGAAGAAATAAAATGTGAAAATCTCAAAGAAAAATGTGTACATTGCTGTTTAAAACAGGGGGGGGGGGCATGAAAACAACCAACTGGGAATCGAACCCGCACTGCAACTCTACCAAGCCGTCCATTACCTTTCGCAATTTTTTAATAATTTTTTTTGCGTCTCAAGTAACAGATAGACATCAGGATCAACTCTGGCATTAGTTCAACAAACCCAATCACTGATAGCCGTCTTAGCATTGACCAGATTCGTTAGTGACCGGTTTTAGTCCTCAGGGCTTAAGATTATTGATCGCGTCTTAGAGATCGCGCTGTTAATCTATTTCAAACCAAAACTAACTTCTATTTTTTTAAATCATTGTTTAAAGAAAGAGCTAAATTATAAACTATAAATCCTAGTCTAAATAGTGTACAAATAACAATTAAAGCAGATAGTTTCCTCAGATAGTATTGAATTCCAGACGCCCGTCTTTGATCTGCGTATCTGAGGAAATCCTTTTGAAATATTCTGTTTGAAGATAACTTTCGCAAGCTTTAAAAAGCCAAGAAGTAAAAAAAAAATCAAAGAATCTTCAAAGAAGGAAAATTGAGCGTTACTGATGGTACTTTGTTTAAAAGCTTAGAAGTATTTGAAAATATTGAAATTAAGAACAGCCTAAATTTGAGGAAATGGACGACGACACATCTCTAAATACTCAAAACAAACTGAAATATTTTTTGAAGGAAGACATAGAGATGGGGCATGTTTGTGAGAGAGGAGAGGGGGGGGGGCTGTTCAAACGGAATAGTGCTAGACTTTTAAGCCAATGCAAGATCTCGCGAAATCTATAAGACGGGGCGCGAAGCTACGAGACCAGTCGGACGTGAGTGTTCTCCCCTTGTAGTCTGCCGGCCACTCACTTCTGCTGGACATAAGTTACGTCATCTATTTCGGCTCGGCTTTTTTCCCACTCCGGTAATTTTACTTATTCATTAACAAAATACAAGCAGTTATTAATTTACTATTTATAAATTAGATTTTCATATATAATCATCGTAATTATTACTTTTAGATTTTTTATTTTTATTTTTGATAATTAACGAGATAATTAACGCGTAAAGTGTTTTATTTTATTCGGAGAAACTGTAACCGGATACTTAATTTTACCAGAAGTTATTTCACGTATGGCAGGTAAGTTTTTTTTCTTTCTTATCACACACTGTTAAATTTTAAAGAATTTGCTAATTGTACAGTAATGAATAAGCTGACAGACTGACAGATTGCAGCCAAACCCAAGTCATGTTATATAATGGATGTGTCTTGGCTTAAAAAATAAAAATGTCTACCTTTATCTCAGAAGAAATGCTTGCGAAACAAATCAAGCAATATTCGTTAGATAGCAAGGGATTGACTTACCAAATTACGCTTCAGATTGAAAAGATAAAACAAAAAAAAATTCATAAAAAACGTTTTAATAACAAGCTTTTATGTAATGATGCACTAAAAAGTAGAAAATAAATTATAGACTACTATTTAAATATCTATAAAGAAAAGCGTGGGTCACTTTAGTATCTATTGGATACCTTTACTAATGTTAAGGAAGACACCCACGCTTTTCTTTATAGTTATTTAAATAGTAGTCTATAATTTATTTTCTACTTTTTAGTGCATCATTACATAAAAGCTTGTTATTAAAACGTTTTTTATGAATTTTTTTTTCAGTACTTTACATGTTTTATTTACAATAGAGTTACATGACTAAAAACCATTGCGCGCCTACTGAACATCACGTTCAGTAGGCGCGCAATGGTTTTTGAACGCAGCCATTACGTGATGGCGCAGCTATTGAAGGTGATGACGCGTGTGGTGTGGTTGGCTAGACATGCCTACTAATTCGGTCCAAATTTTAATTAATTCATAAAAAATTAATTAGGCATCCAATTAAGTCAAATTTAGTTTCAGATTGCATTGTCTTCATGTCTTGACCCACGTGCCAACTGTGAATCGTATCGGTCAAGTAGAACTGTCCGAATTTTCACTCCTGCGTTTCCGTCTAGACAGACAGACAGACTGTCGAGGAAGTGAGTTAAATAAAAGCTTGTAATAAATGAAAACAAACCTTATTTCATCAATTTTAAGTAGTCTTTTATTCTTCATATTTCTCAGAACATTACATTTATAAAATAGAAATGTAAAGTCATGAAACAAAATATTCAACAAACACAAAATGTGCTATAAACAACTCAACATATTACTTTTTAAAAACCCAGTTTTGTCAGAATCAAGGTCTTTTCTATGCTAATGTTTAACATAAAACTAATTAAAATTTAAGTCACAAAGAAAAATATATTGAATACTTTTGGTAAATAGGTTAACTTTATTTACTCAAGTAACGGTCCAATTGTATATATAATTATTAAATTAAGGCATTTGCTTCCAAAACACGTGAAAAGAATTTTAAGCCTAACAAAGCATTTACAATTTTAAAGGGAAATATTTCTGATTAGCCAGTTCAATTAAATTTAGTATCTATGGAAACCAAACTATGGAAACCAAATATAGTTAAATTTTCGGATTTGTTTTTGGTCAAGGATTGATTTTCATTCTGTTTAAAATTTACGTTTTAACATTTTTATTATCGGGTTATGGGTGGGTCATACAAATCTTCAATGATCACACATTAACATATTTCTACACGACTAGAAATAAAAGGGGGGCGGGACTCTGCCCTATCTACATCGGTGATTTACGGCATTTTGGCTAAGTGGAAATCGTAAACATCACCTTACATTATACACAGGATGGGCAACCAGGGGAGGGAATAACATAAAGAACTGCAACTCTGCAACTTCCTTGGTCTGGCTGATAGTTTAGGGTCTTAAAATAGGACGGAGGGAAAGTTGACGTCTGAAATACCCGAGAACTGTAAATCAGACGTTTTATCAGACCATGAGAGGGAGGTCAAACTGACGTCACAAATGTCTGAGTATATTGTAAATCCGTGGTGGTTTTGTTAGACGTTCGTTTTAAGAATAAAAAAATATCATTTAAAGCGGCGTAACTCGTATGGAGAAAATTTTGTTACGTAACTAAGACAATTTGCGGGTAGCGCATTAACAAACCAATATACTTTAAGAAAAGTTTAGATTAAATATGTCCTTAATCTACGAGTCGTTAAAATACATAATTCAAATTCCTTAGAAGAACAACTAGATGATTTAATATTTCTTAAATTTTTCAACTTTTAAATACTGTTGCTTTATTTTTCATTTTTTTTTTACATTTCTTAATTTGCTTTGCATTAAGACTAGTACACTTGTGAATTAAGAAATTATATGAGGCCTTTATAAAGATACTACGCTAATTTGTAATGGTTAACACATGATTAAAATAAATGAATATTTTTTTAATTAGTTTAAATCAAAGTTAAGATTTCATTCAAGTTGCTATATTTAGAATTAGAATTTGTTTTATTCTAAAAGTAGGTAATGTACGCAATCCTTACACGGCAATACAGTTTGTATTACTTTTTCAAAGTAATATTTTTTTACTGTTTGGTATATAGATAAGTATCGGACTCAAATTAGCAACAGTATAACTTCAACCATTGATTCAAATAATGTAATAATTGGTTTATGTATACTTATCGAAATCAAATAAGCCACAGTGCAATTTTTATCAATTTGTTTTTTACAACAAAGCAATAATTATTTATACTATTGTGAATATATATATTTAAGTATTGGAATCAAATTAGTCACAGTAAAATTTATCTCAATTTTTCAACAAAGTAATAATTAGCTTTACTGTTGCGTATGCATGTATAAGTAGCGAACACAATTTAGTTACGTCCCTTGATCAAATCAGAGTTAATTCCCCTCTGCACAAGATTTAATTTAAAATAAACAAGATCTGAGCTAGGGAAATATTAAAAAACTTGGTAGATTATAGGCAAACATATACCATTTCAACACTATTACATGATACGTAACCATATCCACACTAATAGGTGATGCTACTTAATTAATTAATTAGCGGTCATAATTAGAGAGAAAGTCCGAGTATTTATTGTTGTATTTATTGTTGTATTGCGACAGCGCGTAATTTTCTGTTTGCTTGTTCTTAAGTACGCCTGTATTCTTCAGCCGAGCAAGGAAAACACTGCTTCTCTTCATCGTAAGGCGAACATGTTAATTGTTGTGGTTTTAGAACTCACAGCCGTCTTTGTGGCGAAAGCGAAGGAGATCGAATCCAGCTCAGCCGTAGAGGATCATGTAGCCTCAGGGTCGGAAGTTCATGAACACGTGACGTATATCGACGGGTCTGACCCACAGCTGGTCACATCCGGTTTGGGGTCAGCGGACGTATACGGTGAGAAGAATATCGACGAAAATCAATCAGGAGAAGACGACTTATCCAGGAGTTCGATAATCCGATTTGGCGGTGAGGAATTAGCGGGTCAGGTGATCGACACGGACACGTCTGAGATTAGCCGTACCTCCGCAGTTCTTACGGGTGACTACAGACGACATATCCTTCTTTCTGCAAATTCTAAATCCAAAGAAACCGAAAAAAGTCCGCCAAAGCAGGTACAAGACTATACGAGCTCAACTGAAGAAAACAAATCTTTAAATATTAAAAACTTTTTTTCCTACGAAACAAACTCTTCTACTTCCACTTTCGATTCTGCGATATCAAAACAAAACATCTCCAATTTCGCATCGGATTTTTCCGTACACCCCGAATTCTCCAGCTTACTTCCTGTGTCCGAGGGAGTCTACTCTACGGATTATAAACCAGGGGCGACAACCGAACCCGGAGCTTCAGCGGCTGGAGTTGGGCCGAGCCCCTGTGTGGAGCATGTGAGCCGGCCAGTCAGGAGCAACGTGACCAGTCTGCTGGACACACTTATGCTGGCGTATGATAAACGTCTGCGGCCCGGATTTGGAGGTATGTGGTGGTCATTTTTTTTTTACATCCATTGCTCTACACATTCCTAGCTACATTTCTTTTACCGTAAAACAATATCTGTACATCTTTTTTAACACACAATTTCTACTTCATCTTCTTTTTTAAAACTCAATATTTACATTTCGAAAACAAACAACTAAGAATAGCAATATTTACAAAATTATTTTTAAAGCTGGTTTCGATTCCCTTAAAGAATGTTCATACTTTTTAAAAAGTCTTGATAACTCCATAATTTGTTATCAAAAGGGGCTTTTGATTTTCGTGATTTTAATACTAATGAATAAGTTTTTTGTTATTGCAAATTTGTAATTAATTATAAGGCAATCAAGGGCTAGGTGATCAACTCTTTGGCCTCGTGCCTGTAACGGTTTTTGTGTTTTAACCCGATGCAGTTGCGCTTTGATGAAGATTTGGATTTCGTGTAGATGAACTTCCAGTAGCAGACGAGACAGGCGACCAGGACTATAGCACACAGGCAGACGGCGTATATGATCAGGTACACGTTCGTCTCCGCCTGCCGAGTGTGACCTTGGCACAGGGCCAGTTCCCGACCTTGACCTTTATGCGACAGGGTATCCGCGCCGTGGCAGCAGACGTTGAAGCAGGTTTCGAAGCTGGCTGACGTGTGGTTGACGCAGCCGTCGCAAGCGTGGCAGCGTCTGCTGCTCCGGTCGTCATGCCGGAAGTAGAAGTGGACCTGGCAGACGATGACAGTGTCCGTCGTCTGCGTGCAGTTTAGAGCGGTTACTTCCCCGTGGTCGATGTCCGCGGCATGACAAGGGAAGCAACTCCTGCTCTGGTGTCGCTCCAGGTCCATGAACGAGTTATCTTCACACGGGGCGCAGGTCACCTCCCCATTGCTTGAGTTTGACTGAAGGTAGAACCCAGCGTGGCAGAAAACGGGTTGTTCCAGAGTAGCATTGGCCCCCGCCTGGCTCACAACCCTGGCGTTACCCGAGGCATCGATCTCTGGATCAGCTATCGATGACTGATTGACTGGCCCCGCGTCGCCGAACGCGATCGATAGGGACAAAAGGAGAAAGATGGCGACAATGGTCATGTTCTTGACCTGCAAAATAATTCAATCGATTAGTGGACTGCTCTGTCAATTAACGTACAACTCTGGTGAACGTAAACAAACTGCAGTGAGCCCTTTCTAGAGTGTACCTCACTTTTCACCACTGTGTTTTCCTAGTTTATGACTATTTGTTAGAATTTAAACGTATTTACATACATACATATATATATATATATATATATATATATATATATATATATATATATATAAAATATATATATATAGATATATATATAAATATTTACATATATAAACACACATACACACACACACACATATATATATATATATATTTATATATATATATATATATATATATATATATATATATATATATATATATATATAATGTCTCAATTAATGCGTAGTTTTGATAATTTGACAGCTGTGACTTGGGCTAACAAAAGACGAGAAGATGATGAGGAAGATATTAACTTCTAACACCAAACTATAAAAGACTATAGACAGACTTAAACAGGCGTTAAACAGACGTCTAACAGACGTTGTTTGATTCAAACACTCAAGTTTGAACACAGACAGGCTTATCCTTCAGTGTAAACATTCCTCTATAAAGTCTAAAGCTTCAATACAAACAGTGTACTAATTGGTTTGAGAGGTCACGTTAAATAAACCTTATGTTGTGTTAAATGTAGCTTGAATAACACTCACAAAAGAGATATTTCAAAAGATATTTAAAATTAAATGAGTTGTTATTATATTTTTTGTGATTTACCTTAGGCAGGGTAAAAATAACAAGTTTATTTAGTTAATGGAGTATAGATCGTCACAGAGTTAAAATAGTTTAAATAAAACAGTAGATGAATTTGTCTAATTAGATAATTATTCCTGTTCTAAAACAACTCATTAATTTTACCAAAACGAATAAAAACTAACTCATTTTAGTAGTAAAGTAGAAAAAAAAAGAAGGAAATAAAAACAGTTATACTCTTCCGCTTGAACTTGCACTAACGACAAATTCTTTACCACAGTCGTTCATGTTATGCAATCATTCAACATACAACCTTAACAACAATCACCAGCTTAAAGATGACGAGATTAAGGTAAAGACACAATTTATTTACCTTGCAGAGTGCCCAATGAATGCCAGGAAACATGTAAACACACACCCAGTAATTAAAACAATGCCTACATGGCGAATAGACGGACATATTTACTAAACAAGCTCAAGTCAGATCGGGAATTCCCGTATGCGTCAGTATATCGTAGTCCAACAAGGAGAGAAAAAAAATTCGTCATAGTCGTATATAGATTTTAAAGTTCGAGCTGTAATTTATTTAATTAGATCCGGAGGGTTGTGTGGTTTGCAAGTATAAGTAGACTACACGTAGTCCCTCAACCGTTTTATTTTTTGACAGTCAGTGTGGTTAAATATACCCGTAGGCATGTAAAGTTTGTGACAGTTACTGATAAGAACGGGTTCATACTTTTAAAAAACAAGCTGTAGTGGTTTTTAATGGAAGGGTGGGGGGGGGGGGGGGTGTATGTGTGTATGGGGAAGGGAGGGGGGTGGTTTGAATATCATAACATGTTTTGTTGGAGGCTAGATGTAAGGGCAGAGAACTCTCACATCCACACACCGTTTTTTATCCACACACACACAGTGGTTCTCATGTTACTGACAGACTCTACCCCTCCATTACCTCCAGTAGGGCGCGCAGGTAGGGCCTACTTGAGCCCTATCAATGAACACTCTTTTAAAGCTAAATCTAAAAAAAAACTGTTTTGTTTATTTTGTTTGCTATGTAAGTACGTGAAAACTAATTCAACATAAAACGTAGTTACAATAGTACTCATATATATATATATATATATATATATATATATATATATATATATATATATATATATATATATATATATATATACATAATAATATATATTTATAAAGAGAGAAAGATATATAGAGAGGGTAAAGATAGAGTGAGAGGGAGGAAGGGAAGGGGATAGAGAGATAAAAAAAGTGTATAAAATTGTGGGGCTAAGGTACGGCTATATATACATATATACATAATAATATATATTTATAAAGAGAGAGAGAGAGAGAGAGAGAGAGAGAGGGTAAAGATAGAGAGAGGTAGGGAGGGAGATAGAGAGATAAAAAAAGTGTATAAAATTGTGGGGCTAAGGTACGGCTAATCAAAATAACCTGATTTGATTGTCTTCGTTAGATTTTAAAATAAAACCCCAAAGGCAAGTCAAGTGCTCACATTTATGAAAATCATACGACACCAAACCGCTCCCTAAACACGACCAGTCGTCCTGTGGGTCAGGACACATGGGTCAACAACCTGCACCCCCCCCCCCCCCTAGATCTCGCATGTTTACACCACCGAATGCTGTTGTTCATCGAACAGAAAGTGCACAGCGGTAGGTAGAACACAACTCGTCCTGACCTAGTGCTTGACCTCTTGACCTTTGGTCACGTGGCCTGCTGTAATCAGTACCGGGTGTGGGTGTTTATGTCCCTGTGTGTGTGCGTGTTTGTTTTGGAAATCGCTAATTTAAAACAACATGTTTTTGAAGCAGAAACTTTAATCTATTCCACCACCACCCATCCTCCCCTACAAAACAAGCTCGAATAAAGTTAACCTCCCCTATAAGAGAACACACTTTTTGATGGGGGAACGTAACTTAAAACTCAACTATTTCAAGCCATTAAATCGGATAACTACCAATAAACACAACATTGTTAATATTTATATTTTAATAATGAAACACCATGGACTGCACTCACAACATATACACACACACACACATATATATATATATATATGTATATATATATATATATATACATATATACATACAAAGATACATATATATAGGCCTATATATATATATATATATATATATATATATATATATATATATATATATATATATATATATATATGTAACTAGGGGAAGTTACCAAGAGATATAACGTGTTACAGTCTGACGTCACAGTGCAGGTGTTGGCTGATGCCAAGGCGTAATATCTCGGGAAGCGATACGAAAGACGGTCTGTCAACTTTGATGTGACAGGATGCAGGTGGCTTATTAAAATCGGACTGTACGACAGAAGCGGCGTAATTAACAGTCTGATGTAACGATTAGAATCGATTACAATTACGATTATGATAGGACCGAATATGAGTACGATTATGAAGGGGATATAAGAAAGGCGACGGCTGAGCTCGAGGTCTCAGAAGGTCTCAGAAAGTCGGTCTGTCTCTCAGAGGGTCTGTCAGTCAGTCCGCCAG
This sequence comes from Physella acuta, assembly GCF_028476545.2. NCBI lineage: Eukaryota > Metazoa > Mollusca > Gastropoda > Physidae > Physella > Physella acuta. The sequence goes on along the minus strand of NW_026732994.1, from coordinate 205,415 downwards.
TCTCTCTCTCTCAGTGAGTCTGTGTGGCAGTATCCAGTTGGTTATATTGTGTTAAGAAGGACGTTAGACATGTGTATTCAGTTAGATGAAGCCTAGTGAGGACTGTTGGGGGTCCGTTGATTCAGACTATTATTGTGAAACATCTCTCTTGATTCAATATATTATTGTGAAACATTCTTTGATTCATGTAATAAAAGGATCAATAATGAACCTGCATCTTCGAGTATCTATGCTGTGGTCAATGTTGTGTGGAATGAGTGGTTAGACTCGGGAAGGTCACATTTGGCGTTGTCGGCAGGGTAGCCAGAGACTCGTTACATTTGGCGTTGTCGGCAGGATAGACTCGGGGACTCGTTACATTTGGCTCTGCGAGCAGGATAAGTCTCGTTACATTTGGCGCTGCGACCAGGATGAATTCAACGAGACTTGCCGCTTTAGGCACCCATAGTCAACCTAGTTCATAACTGTGTTTAGTGTGTGTGTGAATTCGGATATTCAGGAACAGTGAAAATTGAGGAACGAGGAAAATTTTTTTCATACACACACGGTAAGAAAGAACTATTTTTTTTTTACTAAAGGAATAAAATGTCTACTCTGGACGAGAAGCAGACCCATATTGTGGTCCTGCCCAGAGAGTCCCACATTAACAAATTTTACGGGGACGGTGATCCAACTTTAACCAACAGGTTCAGTGAGGAGGTCAAAGCGGCCTGGGCCTCGAGAAACATGTCACCAGAGGAAAGATTAAGACTGCTGATGGGCAGTATAGGAGAGACGGTTAGGGCAGAGGTCAAATGCCACGATAAAACCGTCCAATCAGATCCAGATAAGGTGTTGGATCTAATTATGGAGACCTTTGGGGAGAGACGGTCGGGATCGCAACTGCTAACGGGGTTCGTAGGCTTAAAGCAGAGAATGGCGGAGAGTGTGATGGAGTATTCACACCGAATAAACAGGGCCTTTGATTCGGTAAAGGGCAAAACACCTGACATTGATGTACGCCTACTGAGGGACCAGTTCATCGAGGGGCTAGCAACCCCGATCTTAAGGAGAGAGTTGAAGGAGGAGGTCCACAAAGATCCGCAGTTGACCTTCCTTCAGGTCAGGAACTCAGCGATCCGCAGGTCCGAGGATGAGGACCAATCGAACTGTTCGGTGGACAAAGTCTCGGTGCCGGAACAGAAACAATCCCCACCCACGGGGACCGGCACGGTGGAAACCATGATGGCTCAACTGTTGGCCCACCTGGAAAAGGTTAACCAAAGATTGGAGAGGTTAGAAAGCAGGTCAACAGCTGAGAATCAGGAAAAGAACGGTACAAAACAGAGACAGGTTGGACGGCCGCGACCCGCCGGTCCATCACTCCGGTGGACGGCTGACGGTCGACCAATTTGTTTGTCCTGTTCACAACCCGGACATATGGCACGGTACTGCCAGGGAAACGGTCGTCCTCTGTAAGGCAGGGCCAGGCTACAGAGGGGCGAGGTTATGGCCCAAGAAGCAAAATGATGGGAGTCTGTCCCGAAATGGTGATTACGATTGGGGACATCGCGGTGAAGGCAATTGTGGATACAGGCTCCCAGGTGACGACAATTACGGAAAATTTTTACACCAAATGGATGAAAGGAAAAGACCATAGGTTGAGGTCTGACACATGCATGCGCCTGACGGCAGCTAATGGACTAACCATTCCATACTGTGGTTATTTTCTGGCGGATGTCGTGGTGGCGGGACATAGGTTGAAGCAGGTTGGGGTGTTCGTTACGAAACACAACCTAGAGACAAATGTGTCAAATATACCTTGCCTGTTGGGCATGAATATTCTTGGCCAGTTGCCAGAATTTCTTACAAATATTGTCGGATCGACCACACCAGGTCGGGGATCCAAGTTGGCCAGGTTTGCCAAGACCAGAGGAAGGATATCAGTCCCGGCAAACACGGTCAAGGCAATCACATTACAAATTGGTGATAGAAGCGTGAATGGTGATGTGATGATAGAACCATGTGGCGCCGCACTGAGGGCAGGCGTCGTGTTACTGCGGACATACACATCAGCGGAAAATGGACTAGTTCAAGGATTAGTGGCAAATGTTTTGGATGAGGAAATTTTTATACCGCCTAATACTCTGGTAGGAGTACCACAGAACGTCGAGGTACAAAGGTCGGCACAGTGCATCGAACTGAGCAATACCAGCAGTAATGAAGTAACAATTAGGTCGGTCAATGTGACGGCCGAGGTGAAGAAAGAGGATGGCCGATCATATACATTCCCGGAAACTGAGGACCCAAAACTAAATGAATTGTTGAATAAGTACAGGGATATATTTGCCTCGTACGAGGGTGATTTGGGTTACACGGAAGTAATAAAACACCAGATACCCTTACTACAAGACAAGCCGGTGGCGCAACCTTATCGAAGATTACCACCGAGTCACTACTCTGCGGTGAAGGCACACCTGAACGATCTACAAAAAAAGGGAATTATTACAACCAGCACTAGCCCGTATGCGGCACCGATAGTAGTGGTAAAAAAGAAGTCAGGGGAGATAAGACTGTGTTGTGATTACCGGAAATTGAACAATATCACAAGAAGGGATGCATTCCCCTTGCCTCGTATTGATGAATGTCTTGATGCGTTGGGGGGAGCAAGATTTTTTTCTACCTTGGATTTGGCTAGCGGCGACCACCAAGTGGCCATGCACCCCAACGATCAACATAAAACTGCATTTATTTCTCCACTGGGACTGTACGAGTGGACCCGTATGCCGTTTGGTCTAACTAATGCACCTGCTACATTCCAGCGAGTAATGCAGAGTGCTATGAGTGACTTTCTATTTCAAATAATGTTGGTGTACTTGGATGATATACTAGTTTATTCAAAAACTTGGGAGGACCATCTAGAAAGATTAGAACAAGTGTTTCTCCGTCTTAGGGAGATAGGAGTAAAGCTGAACCCAGACAAATGCTGCTTCGGTCTGAAATCGGTACATTTTTTGGGTTACGTGATTTCGTCGGATGGCATCGCCACTGACCCAGATAAAATTGCAGCTGTTAAAGAATGGAAACAGCCAACAACTACAGTAGAGGTCAGATCATTCTTGGGCTTTGCTTCCTATTATAGAAAATTTGTGCCTGGTTTTGCAAAAATTGCCGCACCATTGCATGACTTGGTAAACAAAATGACAAAGAAACACAGTAAGGAGAAAAAGAAAGGTAAAACACAACGGATAGGTGAATTATGGACTGATGAATGCCTGAACTCGTTTAAGCTATTGAAAAAGGCTTTGACAGAGGCGCCGATATTAGGATACGCAGACTTTGACAAACCATTTCGGCTAGAAATTGACGCCAGCTCTAAAGGTCTGGGAGCTGTGCTATCACAACAACAAAAGCAAGGCTTCATGGTTATTGCTTATGCCAGTCGAGCTCTGAAGGAATCAGAGAAGAACAGGACAAATTACAGCGCCAGGAAACTAGAACTTTTGACATTAAAATGGGCTGTGACGGAAAAATTCAGGGACTATCTATTAGGTGCTAAATGTGTGGTATACACTGACAATAACTCCTTGAGTCACCTAAAGACAGCAAAGTTGGGATCCATCGAACAGCGATGGGCAGCAGAATTGGCACTCTTTGACCTAGAGATAAAATATCGCCCGGGGCGGTCCAATGGCAATGCGGACGCCTTATCAAGAAATCCTTACGAGAGACCGGGCGATGAGGAAGAAACGCTGACAGGAATATGTGAGGTCAGAGCGTCAACAGATATCCCTCACGGGGTGCAAGTGAGGCAGAACGGACAGACCGGGGTGGAGCACATTTCCACAGAGCCCGGACATATGGACATTGGTGATTTTAGTTGCCTTAATCACAAAGAGATAAGAGATGCCCAGAGAACGGATAGTGGCTTACAGCCGCTGTTGAAACACGTCCAGGAACAAAAATTCCCAGGAAGAAGGGAAAGAGAACAATTTGGTCGAGAAACAAAGAAAATACTGAGTCAGTGGGACCGTCTCAGTATAAAGGATGGTGTTCTCATGCGGAGAATTCATGACCAAATTGATGGGACAATACACCAGGTGGTGGTGCCTGGACAATTACGAGAAGAAGTGCTAAGGTTGGCACATGACAGGGCAGGACACCAGGGTCAGGACAGGACGCACAAAATATTACGACGGAGGTGTTACTGGCCCAATATGGAAATGGAGGTCAAACGCCATTGTGAGGCTTGTGTGAGGTGTCAGCATGCGAAAATGCCAGTTGTCAAAATGAGACAGCCATCGGGACACCTATTAGCGACAAAACCACTAGAGATTGTGGCTATGGACTTTACGTCGTTGGAGCAATCATCGGATGGGACGGAACATGTGTTGGTAATGACTGATGTTTTCACCAAATGGACTGTGGCGGTGCCCACACGAGATCAGACTGCCAAAACAGTGGCAAAGGTCTTAATAGAACATTGGTTCATCAAATATGGCATACCAAGACAATTACACTCTGACCAAGGAAGGGCCTTCGAGTCAGAAGTAATTAACCAACTGTGCAGCCACTACGGGATCAACAAATCTAGAACAACCACATTTAATCCGAAAGGAAACGGACAGTGCGAGCGGTTCAACCGCAGCATGCATGATTTGCTGCGTACTCTAGAATCTGAACAGAAAAAACGTTGGCCTGATTTTCTCCCAGAGTTGGTATATCTATACAACTGCACACCCCATGCCACAACCGGCTTTTCGCCATACATGTTGCTGTTCGGACGGGAGGCTCGATTGCCCCTTGACTTGTTCCTAGGAAAAAAGGAGAGTATGACTGGCTCATACACTGCACTGGAATATGTGAATGAACATATGAGACGAATTAGAGAAATGTACAGGGTAGTACAGGAAAGACTAGAACATGAAGCACGGCGAAGGGAACCGCCGGTACAGACAAAGGACCCGCCACTCAAACTGAACGACAGGGTATTACTGCGTAGCCACCCGTTAGGCAGAAACAAAATCCACGACCTCTGGGGACAGGAGATATGGCAAGTCGTGGAGATGCCTAAAGTAGCAGGTGGCCCCTTTAAGATAAGACCCATCGATCACACCAAACCGGATCGGTGGGCGAATATTGCTCAATTAAAGAAATATTGTCATAGTCAAGGAGAGCAGTTACACACAAGGAAACCCAAGACAATTAGGGAACCGGAAACTATAACGGAAATTCTCATACCCATCCCGGAACCATGTCACCATCAACAGAACAACAGCGACACACAAGGGGAGGATACCGGCAACAAGGAGGATCCCGGTCCCTCCAAAAGCAGAGAGACAGTAGACCATCAGATAAGTGGTCCGCGGAGAAGTTTGAGAAACAGAAAGAATACGAAATTTTTTGTCAGCAACCATCAATTCTTTCATGGTCGCGCTGGTATGAAAACAGACTGTTCAAAAAGTCATAAAAGTGAACTGGTGAAGGCACCAAACGAAAAAAGGTGGATGTGAATTCTAGAACTGTTTTGTGTCTGAGGAAGATGATGTAGACACATTGGATATGTGAAATAGGGATAACTGTCAATCTTATACGAATGTGACGACATTGACAGTGAGTGGAACAATGGATTTTTTTTTTTACGGTGGTGCGATGGACTTTGAAGGACTGCACCTGCCAAGCGTTGTTTGTGGTTGATAACACACAAAAAAAGGCAGGGGTGGATGTAACTAGGGGAAGTTACCAAGAGACATAACGTGTTACAGTCTGACGTCACAGTGCAGGTGTTGGCTGATGCCAAGGCGTAATATCTCGGGAAGCGATACGAAAGACGGTCTGTCAACTTTGATGTGACAGGATGCAGGTGGCTTAAAATCGGACTGTACGACAGAAGCGGCGTAATTAACAGTCTGATGTAACGATTAGAATCGATTACAATTACGATTATGATAGGACCGAATATGAGTACGATTATGAAGGGGATATAAGAAAGGCGACGGCTGAGCTCGAGGTCTCAGAAGGTCTCAGAAAGTCGGTCTGTCTCTCAGAGGGTCTGTCAGTCAGTCCGTCAGTCTCTCTCTCTCAGTGAGTCTGTGTGGCAGTATCCAGTTGGTTATATTGTGTTAAGAAGGACGTTAGACATGTGTATTCAGTTAGATGAAGCCTAGTGAGGACTGTTGGGGGTCCGTTGATTCAGACTATTATTGTGAAACATCTCTCTTGATTCAATATATTATTGTGAAACATTCTTTGATTCATGTAATAAAAGGATCAATAATGAACCTGCATCTTCGAGTATCTATGCTGTGGTCAATGTTGTGTGGAATGAGTGGTTAGACTCGGGAAGGTCACATTTGGCGTTGTCGGCAGGGTAGCCAGAGACTCGTTACATTTGGCGTTGTCGGCAGGATAGACTCGGGGACTCGTTACATTTGGCTCTGCGAGCAGGATAAGTCTCGTTACATATATATATATACAAAGATACATATATATAGGCCTATATATATATATATATATATATATATATATATATATATATATATATGTATGTATCTACATATACATACATACATACATACATACATACATACATATATATATATATATATATATATATATATATATATATATATATATATATATATATATATATACAAAGATACATATATATAGGCCTATATATATATATATATATATATATATATATATATATATATATATATATATATATATATATATATATTGTGATTGATATTTTAAAGACAATATTTTCTTTTAAAAAAAGGAAAACTTCACCCACTCCGCGCTGAGAGAGTAGCCTCCCCTTACAGTAATCCTGCTGAGGTCACGGTGTAAAATTGACAAGGATCATCACAATAGATCTAGCATAGCCCTACATCATCAGATCGTTACAGAAATACACAAGTTGTGAGGACCGTGACAGATGCACACATGTTAAGAACATAAACAAACAGAATGCAAACAGTAAACACGTTTACCGATCGTGAATGGTGTGCAAGAGTCCGTGGCTGATGGTCGTGTTATCGGCGGATCTGTTGTCGAGGGCACTGTGCTCTAGTGGTTGATGGTGGTACATGGGCGGAGCATGAGGTGGGAGCTACATGGGCGGAAGTTTAGGTGGGAGCTTCATGGGCGGAGCATTAGGTGGGAGCTACAACTTTAGGTAGGAGTTACATGGGCGGAGCATTAGGTGGGAGGTACATGGGTGGAACTTTAGGTGTAAGCTACATGGGCGGAGCTTTAGGTGTAAGCTACATGGGCGGAGCTTTAGGTGTAAGCTACATGGGCGGAGCTTTAGGTGTAAGCTACATGGGCGGAGCTTTAGGTGTAAGCTACATGGGCGGAACTTTAGGTCTAAGCTACATGGGCGGAACTTTAGGTGTAAGACTCATGGGCGGAACTTTAGGTGGGAACTACATGGGCGGAGCTTTAGGTGTAAGCTACATGGGCGGAGCTTTAGGTGGGAGGTACATGGGCGGAGCTTTAGGTGTAAGCTACATGGGCGGAGCTTTAGGTGTAAGCTACATGGGCGGAGCTTTAGGTGTAAGCTACATGGGCGGAACTTTAGGTCTAAGCTACATGGGCGGAACTTTAGGTGTAAGACTCATGGGCGGAACTTTAGGTGGGAACTACATGGGCGGAGCTTTAGGTGTAAGCTACATGGGCGGAGCTTTAGGTGGGAGGTACATGGGCGGAGCTTTAGGTGTAAGCTACATGGGCGGAGCTTTAGGTGGGAGCTACATGGGCGGAGCTTTAGGTGGGAGCTACATGGGCGGAGCTTTAGGTGTAAGCTACATGGGCGGAGCTTTAGGTGTAAGCTACTTGGGCGGAGCTTTAGGTGGGAACTACATGGGCGGAGCTTTAGGTGTAAGCTACTTGGGCGGAGCTTTAGGTGGGAACTACATGGGCGGAGCTTTAGGTGTAAGCTACATGGGCGGAGCTTTAGGTGTAAGCTACTTGGGCGGAGCTTTAGGTGTAAGCTACATGGGCGGAGCTTTAGGTGTAAGGTACATGGGCGGAGCTTTAGGTGTAAGCTTCATGGGCGGAGCTTTAGGTGAAAGCTACATGGGCGGAGCTTTAGGTGTAAGCTACATGGGCGGAGCTTTAGGTGTAAGCTACTTGGGCGGAGCTTTAGGTGGGAACTACATGGGCGGAGCTTTAGGTGTAAGCCAAATGGGCGGAGCTTAAGGTGTAAGCTATATAGGCGAAAATTTAGATAGGAGCTTTTTCAGCGGAGCTTTAGGTGTAAGCTTCATGGGCGGAGCTTTAGGTGTAAGCTACATGGGCGGAGCTTTGGGTGTAAGCTACATGGGCGGAGCTTTAGGTGTAAGCTTCATGGGCGGAGCTTTAGGTGTAAGCTGCATGGGCGGAGCTTTAGGTGTATGCTACATGGGCGGAGCTTTGGGTGTAAGCTACATGGGCGGAGCTTTAGGTGTAAGCTTCATGGGCGGAGCTTTAGGTGTAAGCTACATGGGCGGAGCTTTAGGTGTAAGCTACATGGGCGGAGCTTTAGGTGTAAGCTACATGGGCGGAGCTTTAGGTGTAAGCTACATGGGCGGAGCTTCAGGTGTAAGCTACATGGGCGGAGCTTTAGGTGTAAGCTACATGGGCGGAGCTTTGGGTGTAAGCTACATGGGCGGAGCTTTAGGTGTAAGCCACATGGGCGGAGCTTTAGGTGTAAGCTACATGGGCGGAGCTTTAGGTGTAAGCTACATGGGCGGAGCTTTGGGTATAAGCTACATGGGCGGAGCTTTAGGTGTAAGCCACATGGGCGGAGCTTTAGGTGTAAGCTACATGGGCGGAGCTTTAGGTGTAAGCCACATGGGCGGAGCTTTAGGTGTAAGCTACATGGGCGGAGCTTTAGGTGGGAACTACATGGGCGGAAGTTTAGGTGTTAGCTATATGGGCAGAACTAGTAGCTTACAAAACGTTGATCTGGTAGCTATGAGGTTACCTAGTCTGCTTTTGCAGTTGGGAGTTTATATTTGTAGACTATATAGGACGGAGCTTAGATACCAAGACTAGGTAGGTAGGAGCTTGGGTGTATCTGATGGGTAGGAGCTTAATAATATCATTGCTCTAGTGTGGGAGCTTAAATAATTTGACCTGATAGGTGGGAGCTTACAAGGAAAACTTGGACATCTGAGCTCTGAGCTTCCTACTAGACTTCATTGTCTGCAGTGTCGACAGTCTTGTTTGTGATTGGGCAACAAAATAGAAATTATAGGGTTAGCCACACCAAATGGTTTTGTTCAGACATTCATGGGCGAGGGAGGAGGGTAAACGGAAAAAAAGTCACAGGAAAAAAAGTCACAGAAAAAAAGTCACAGTTTTTGCTAGGAAAAAAAGTCACAGAAAAAAAGTCACAGTGGAAAAATTTTATCGGAAAAAAAGTCACAGAAATAAAGTCACAGAAAAAAAGTCACAAAAATTGTTTTAGAAATATTTTGATTTATTTGTTAAGAATTGTAAAATTGTGTATGTTTATTGTTGTGGGTTGTATTTTTTGATGGCATAAATTATTTATAGACGTTAAAAGCATTATGGTTTATAACAATTGTAAGTAAAAATACTCTTAGATAATTTACACAACAATCTCAACTTTTGTTACGTATTTAGTTAAATACGCTGTAGAAAAGTTAATTACAAAAGAAATTTAGGCTAATTTGACCGTAGGCTATTCTCTGGTCGGCCTCTCCTCAGTAGGCATTGTCAGAACATATTTTGTGCTGTTGACGTTATGCGTCAATGACCGCCTTTGAACCTTGTCGGCTTTCTGTGTTGATCCTAAGTTTTGTTATGTAATGAGCGTGATAAATGTGGGCAGTAAAGGTGGTTGAACTAAACATAACTATTGTTGCCATGAGTTGAGGGCAGCAAGTCAGAAGAACTTACTATTTCTCGGTAATTTAATGTTAGTATTAAAAAAAAACACGATGAAAACCGTGGACTTTAGAGCATTCTATTAAATGCTACTAATCTTAAGTTTAACATAATTAAAATCTACATACTTCATACTAAGTATTTTTAGATTAATTATAAAAATTACCATGCGTATACAGCCTACACACATTATATTACACTTAATTAATCCTAAGTTAACTTGCACTCTCTAAATATTTAATACATAAAAGTATTAACAAATATAATGCAAATATATATTTGTGACTTTTTTTCCTGTGACTTTTTTTCCTGTGACTTTTTTTCCTGTGACTTTTTTTCTGTGTTTTTTTTTCCTGTGTTTTTTTTTCCTGTGACTTTTTTTCCTACAATCGGGAGGAGAGGGGATACATTTTTTAGGGCCCGGGGGAAGGGCCAAAAGTAAAATCATATATTTTGTATATAAATTATATTTCGTTTAGGGACGGCGGGGGGGGGGGGGGGTGTCGGTAAAAGCGCTCCAGTTGGGGGTGGGGGTGAGGGTGGTGGGGCTTTTGCCCCCCCCTCCCCCCCCCCCCCCCCTCCTCTACGTAGAGAAGCTTGAAAGAAAAGTTGGTCGTATTACACTAATGATCGGATACAGAAATCTTTAAACCTGACTATTTAATATGGAAATTAATTCTAATCTTTAAAAAATAATCTCTTGTTCTAAACCTTGCGCTAATAATAAACAGGAACAAAGATAGAAAAAAAAGCCTTGATCCTAACTAACCCTTTACCATAACTCGTTACACATAAAACAACACATCTCGTTACAATTCGAAATTCCCCGGCTGTCTCATGTAAAAGATTTAAAGGGAATTCTAAATTTATTTCCCACTAAGTCCAAAAAACACAGCCAACCGTGTTACAGCTGACAAAACCTATTTTCTACTCTGACCCCAACACCAAAGCTCCGCCTTTGTTGTCAGCGGCCATGAAAAGGGAGTTCACTCGTGGTAACTGCGAGATCCAAGGACGATCACTCGTGTCTTTCTATTAGAAATTCTAAACTTACTATTGAAAAAAAACCCATAGATCTAAATTTAATCTGTCATTACAAATGCATGAAACGGCTTATATTTACTTACCTCTTAGCACACCGAAGAACAAGAAACCTGTTTCACGAACATAAACATGAATTTAATTCAACTTTAAATTTTCTCCATTCTGTAGCTGAACACAGACTGAGCACACACACAGTTCAACACGGTAGTTATAAACCGATTATACCGCCCCCTCCCCCTCTCTGTCAACGGGTTATCTTATATTTGCTTAACTCGATGCTTATCTCGGCTAGTACACGGACTAGAGTGGGACATGGACTAGGAGATAGAGTGGACAGAACTTAGGCACTAAGGGACGTTGTTTAGTGGTCAGGGGGAGGGGTGGGGGTTTGACAAGTGGCGTCTGTTTGATCACCGGCCAGTTAACCTCTGACCTTGACCTTTAGATTAAGGCCTTAGGGTTTGACACTGTACTTGCTTAGTGCCTAATATCATTAGCCTATCTAGTCATTCTGTCATTTAGGCTTCCTGGCCTAGTACTTATGTGGCTATATTATAATTATAATTATAATATGTCTCTTGTTCAGTCCTTTCCCATAACTGCCTCTTAAGATCGCAAAATCGAATGCTTCAAAAATGACTTAAAACCCCCAAAAACTAAATGCCAAAAAAACAACAACAACGAATGTTTGAACCTCATTGCTGACTATATATATATATATATATATATATATATATATATATATATATATATATATATATATATATATATATATATATATATATATATATATATGTATATAATAGAAAATACTACTCTACAGGCCCATTAATGTCATATAAATAATTGACCACTAAACCGATGATTGCCACTCGGGTCACTCGGGTCACGACTTCAATGTTGGCGTCCGCACTGATAAAAATCTCCGAACCCCGGGAACTAACTCATCGAACCCCTAATGTTCGATCGAACCCAGGCTAAGAATCACTGATATATATATATATATATATATATATATATATATATAAATAAATAAATAAATAAATATATATATATATATATATATATATATATATATATATATATATATATATATATATATATATATATATATGTGTGTGTGTGTGTGCGTGTGAATACATATGTCTGTGCGTGTGTGTGTGTACACATTGGGGGAGCCCCCTTGACCCCAAACGTATGGGCGCCCATGACTTCCACCCCCTAATATTTTTCTACTTTACAACTAGCCATCTATTCTATCTTTCAGGCGCCCCCGTGGTTGTAAAGGCGGACATCGAGATCCGTTCTATGGGTCCCATATCGGAGAAAGACATGGTAGGTTCGAGATGGTTACCTGCACATTGTACGCACATTGGTAAACACTATGTACACATTGGTTTAACACATTGTTCACATGGGTTGAACACAGTGTACTCATGGGTTAAACACAGTATACACCTAGGTTCAACATAGAGTGCACACGGGTTAAACACATAGTAAACATTGTTTAAACACAGTGCTCACATTAGTTAAACACATTGTTCACATAGATTTAACACAGTGTTCGTTTGGATTAAACACACAATGTACACATGGGTTAATCAAATGTAAACACTGGCCATCACAAGTGCGTGTGGACTTTGGTTCAATGTACGCACCGATCAATTAGATCACTACATTAGTTATGTATGTACACACTAGTCAATGTTTGTACAATGAACACACTGGTCAACATGTGTACAATATACACACTGCTTCAAGTTCGTTAAGTTTATATGCATTAACCATGTTAGTTCGGGCAAGATGATCAACTGACGTGTATAGTTCAAAAAGGGGTGGGGTAGATTTGGCATACTTGACCCAAGCTATCAGAAACAAAATTTTGTTTGGGATCTTATCTGCTTGTTTATGCCTGCTGAAAATTTCGATAGCTGAGTTCAATAAAACATCCGGGTTTTGTCCAATTACCTTAATTATGATTGCTGATTATCAACCTGAATTTTTTAAAAATTAAAGCAGAAAAGACTACTCTAAAATATAGTGTGAACTTAAGTTCGCTAGAATAATAAACAAAAATAATATTGTCTATAATGCATACCATAAAGCCTCGATTAAATCGCTAGTTTTTAAATTTTCACTAACCTAGTGGAATTATATCGTCAAAATGGAGGCAATGAATTACATGTCTGTAATTACTAACTCTTTCTTCCACATCTTTAATTATATTAAAATAAGTTAGTAATTGAAAAGTATTATTAAAAAGTGTTAATCAGTTTATAATTAAATCATATTATTAAAAAAGTTTAAAAAAAATTATTACCTGAACCTATAGAATAAACCTTAGCTTAAACCTTGTTGGATTATAGAATCTATATGTCGTAGCAAAAAGTCAAACGTGTGAACATGAAATGTCTTTATTTCCCAACAATTTGATGTTTTGATGAAACAACACATCCTATTTCACCATTAATTTGATGTTCTAATGAAATCATATATCATATTCCCCCACAAATTGATGTTTTGATGAAACCACACAACCCATTATCCTACAAATTGATGTTTAGATAAAACCTATTCCCCCACAAATTGATGTTTTGATGAAACCACACAACCTATTCCCCCACAAATTGATGTTTTGATGAAACCACACATCCTATTCCCCCACAACTTGATGTTTTTAAGAAACAACACATCCTATTTCACCATTATTTGATGTTCTAATGAAACCATATTTCATATTCCCCCACAAATTGATGTTTTGATGAAACCACACATCCTATTCCCACACAAATTGATGTTTTGATGAAACCACACTTCACCCCCCCCCCCCACCGGGTACTTGTTAAAGCGGCGATTTAGACGGGCTCTAATACCCGTGTGTCACATTCATTCGTTTTCTCATTTGTAGCTACACGTAAACAGAGTTTCTTCCAGGCATCTCGTCGGGGGGGGGGGGGGGGGGGGGGGGGGGAGGGGGGCAAACCCCCCCCCCCCCCCCCCCCCCCGGAATTTTTTAACACCCCCCCCCCCCCCGAACGGAATGAAATTTATATAATTTATATAGAAAATATATACTTTTAACAGTGTCCGCCCCCCCCCCCCCGAAGAAAGTTTACCGCCCCCCCCCCCCCGAAAATTTCAAGTGCCCCCCCCCCCGGAGAAAAAAGTCTGGAAGAAACACTGCACGTAAAGCAAACTGTTCCATCTAGCTACAACATTTTTCTACACCCATCCCTATCTTTTCACACCCATGCCAATCTTTTTACTTTCTCGTAAACGTAGTATAAAGAAAGTATTGTAATCGGGCAAAAAGAAAAATCGAGATTTTTACAAATCTCGACGTTTTACACCTCTCTGAGTCGGAAAAACATAGTTTTGCAATTTTGTCCGTATGTCATGATTATATTAATAATAACAGCAGCCTTTACTTTTAAATATAGCTGGTCTATAAAAGAACCTACTCTTCCTCCTAATGTGTAGTCTTTGTTAGTTTTGAGAACAAAATATTCAATGTTCTGAAAAGCAATCTTACTTTCAAACGTTAGTATATGGCACTAACAGCAATTAATTAACGTATTTGTATGCACTGTCTGATTACTTAAATTACTGGGAATAAAACTGAAATTCTAACTGAGAATGTGAACCAGATACTGCCAACCCGTGGATGCCATCCCGACTGTGCCAACCAGTCAGATCTAACTTGCCAACGCCGTCATTGGATTGTCTCAACCTAATTTACCGACTCAATAAGACTGATAAAATAAAATAAAAAACCCAATGTCTGAGTTCTGGCTTTTAATAAACACTTCTTATCAATCAAGTTTTTCTCTCAGTTTCACCCCCATCCCTCCACCCCCACCCCCATCTTCCCGCCAATCCAACCATTTTGGGAAAATTGTTTTTGGCAGCACTTTCAGCCAAATTCACAGGCTAGTTCCCACCATTCATCATTTTACTTGTATAAACAGAATAAATAAAAACACACAAGAGAAATAGAAAAAAAAGGATATTGTCTAGCAAGACAACCAAAGAAAATCTGTAACACAGAACTTGTTATAAAAAAAAACGAAAACAAAATAAAGCCGACTGAATTAATTTTAGAGAAAGCAAGAGCAATTTTCTACGCCAATAAACCGGGTCAATTCTCTCCACAACCCACAATACTATTATAACTGGGATAAAAATAAACGAATCATAATTTCTACCGGATAGCTATTGACAACAGATAATATAAATGGGGCTTGCGGTGCTCCAGCGGTCACCCCGATCTCTATCACAACGAAGGAACTCCTCATTTATTGCTACTTATTACTCCTGACTAACTCGGTATTTTCCCTTGATATTAACATCGTGCGCTGCTTGTGTCCAATCTTATTCCCCTTTATTCCCCTTCGTCTGTGTAATTTTCTATTTTTTTTTCCTCAATCTACAAGGCATCGTAAAAATAGAATGAATTGGTTATTTACGAGCTGGGCGGAAATAAATGCGAGTCGCTGTATCTTCCGCACAGGTTTACTCTTTAGACTGTTATTTCCGGCAAGTGTGGACGGACGCGCGCCTGTCTTTCAACGCCACGGTGGAGCGGGTGACGAACGTGTCGCTGAACGTCAAAATGCTGGAGCGGATCTGGCACCCGGATACCATCTTCATCAACGGCGGCCCGTCTTACGTGCACACCATCACCACGCCCAACAAGTTCTTCCGGCTCTCCCACGACGGGACGATACTCTACTCGCAGAGGTTAGTACCCCGCATCACGTGATTAGGGGGGAGGGGTCAAAGTTGAATTATCCGGGACTCCCTGCGGCTAATTTTATTCTTATCACTACGTTCATGGACAGCTGGTTTATTTTATGTTTCTTGCACGTGTCTATTAAGGCCATAACAAATGAAATCTTTAAAGAAAAAACAACAACAACAGGTCCTCTATTACTATAAACAAATATAAACAGTGGCGGAACTAGAAAAAAAAACCTGCTCTCCCCTCCAAAAAATTTTCCCGGTCTGCCCCCCTCCCCGAGGGTCTCGCGGTATAGTAGTTCCGCCCCTAAATATAGCTTGTTACATTCGGCGCTAACACAAACCCTAACCCAAGTCTTACCACAGCCTTATCTCAGAGTCTGCCGCTACCACTAAATCTGATATTATAGCACTGCTATCTACCTAACGCACCTCTTTTTGGACGAGTCCATTTTAGACTACGTACTGGTACCACTAAATCGGATATTACAATACTGCTATCTACCTAACGCACCTCTTTTTGGACGAGTCCACTTTAGAGTACTGGTACCACTAATTCTGATATTACAACACTGAAATCTACCTAACACACCTCTTTTTGGACGAGTCCACTTTAGAGTACTGGGACTACTAAAGCTGATATTACAATACTGTTATCTACCTAACACACCTCTTTTTGGACGAGTCCACTTTAGAGTACTGACATTACAACACTACTAGCAACATTACAGCTGTGCATAGTGCTAACCGCACTATCTCTTCACATGCCGAGGTAACAGAAACACGTGAACTCTACTTCACTTGCCCAATAGACCGTCAGGTTTGAAAGGGAACTTACTTAATTACTAGCAACCTTAACACATATTTTTTTTATTTTTTTTTTAAATAGCCTACTGTAGAATACTGGTAAAAGGAGTAAAAAAAACTGCCTTATAGCTGTACGAAAATCTTTTGGTACCTCTAAATGTCGGAGCCCCTACGTATAGCCCCATTTTTCCACAATCCGCCACTACCTTTGGCTACACACGTTACTCAGTACTTGTATTGGGCACGTTGATCAGCTGTACTCACACTGTTAAATAGCAACAAAAATAATATCAATAAAACCCACACCAACATAAACTCTAATATTACACTTAACCTTGACCTTTACTTTAGCCAAAAACCGGGCCGTCAATTTACAGACGATACCAACAACACGAATATTAATCGATATTAAAGATAAAACTCGTTCTTATTCCCTGCCAATATTGTGTGCCAGATTAATCTATGCAGGGGGTCCATGGTTAAATATAGAAACGATCGGTCCACGCCACTAACTTTCTCCACGTAGATTCGCTACCATTCAGCCAGGTAATTTAATAATCGGGTCATCTAAGTGCTAAA
Source organism: Physella acuta (assembly GCF_028476545.2). Taxonomy (NCBI): domain Eukaryota; kingdom Metazoa; phylum Mollusca; class Gastropoda; family Physidae; genus Physella; species Physella acuta. The sequence continues at coordinate 188,363 of NW_026732994.1, read as the reverse complement.
AGTGCAACGGCCCTTAAGACGGTTGCCAACACCGCCCCTTGTTTGATCCGGCGCCGTCAGACGTAAGCTCTTTACAGACGGCTTTCCTTTAACCCCTCCCTCTCTCTTCGACCTACTTAACCTTTTTGCGTCGGCTATTCTTTGTTATCACCATGTAGCTGTTACGACAGACAATAAACTCACTGGTACTGACGTTGATATTGTTGTTTCTCTTACACTTGACCTGTCTTTGACACGGTCTCACCTTTGAACTTTTACAAATTCATTCTCTATCTTAGATCTGTGTGTGTTGAATGTTATAACCACAGTGACCTATGAACTGCGTTACAGACCTTAGGGTCGTTACTATGGAAACGCTAAACAGTTTTAACCTTTTCTAAAACAGGCTGACCATCAAGCGCTAAGACCGTTTTAACCTTTTCTGAAACAGGTTGACCATCAAGGCGAGTTGTCCTATGCACCTGGAGAAGTTTCCAATGGACACACAGCAGTGTCCTTTACACATAGCCAGCTGTAAGTAAAACATCCTTTACACATAGCCAGCTGTAAGTCGCACATCCTTTACACATCGCCAGCTGTAAGTAAAACGTCCATTATGTCGCGGTGTCCTTTACACATCACCAGCTATAAGTCGTACATCCTTTACACATCGCCAGCTGTAAGTCGCACATCCTTTACACATCGCCAGCTGTAAGTAAAACGTCCATTATGTCGCGGTGTCCTTTACACATCACCAGCTATAAGTCGTACATCCTTTACACATCGCCAGCTGTAAGTCGCACATCCTTTACACATAGCCAGCTGTAAGTCGCACATCCTTTACACATAGCCAGCTGTAAGTAAAGCATCCTTTACACATCGCCAGCTGTAAGTAAAGCATCCTTTACACATCACAAGCTGTAAGTAAAGCATCCTTTACACATCACCAGCTATAAGTCGTACATCCTTTACACATCGCCAACTGTAAGTCGCACATCCTTTACACATGGCCAGCTGTGAAAACCTTAAATTATAACAAAACATCTCTTCTACAAAACCTTAACCGTAACAGGTACATACACCGTAACATACCTTACATTATAACAAAACATGCTATCTCTTCTACAAAACCCTAACCGTAACACTTACATGCACCTGTAACAATCATCCTGACCTGGTATCGTTGAACATGTAAATCAGGGGTCGAGGACCTGCTTTAAACAAATCCACTTCATTATTCCTGCTATTGATTATTAAAAGGTACCGTAATTTAAATCATATTTTTATTTATAATATTATTTATTGTAATCACCTAATAATAGGCATAATGTATCACTAAAACATTAAAACACAAAAAAAAACAGATGGTTGTTTGAAAGGTGGGTTGAGACAGTGGATCAACTGGTTTGCAACTTTTGAGACAGAAGCCGTATGCTCTACCCTTTCACCACTCCTGCATTATGTGCGGTTGGGTTTGGGTACAAAAAAAAATGACAGGCTGCTTTGTTATAAAATATGCGCACATACTCCACTGGCCCATACACGTTTTTTTTTTTTAACACGTAGAAAAATCAAAACGCAATAAATTCATGACTTAATTCCTGTCCAAAATCAAAGTTCTAGAACTTGAAAAGTTAAATCATGTCCGAAAATCGAAGATCTGGCACCAGACCAACGAGACACAAAGAATTTGGATTTAGCCCAAACACCAACTTATGTTTTGTGCAAGCCGAATACACGACTCGCTCAATTCATGGTTCGTGTTCAATAAAGACCCGATATGTAAAATCAGCGGTAGACTAGCTTTTAATATTGTAACCGTGGTATGTGTAGAACCAATGGTGGTGTGTGAATAGACTTGTAGGTAGGGGCCGTGAGATAATGACTATGGAAATAATATAACTCAAACATTTAGCAATTATCAATGAAGATTATATTTAAAAAATACCTTTTTAATATTACATTCTTTTTATATCACATTGTAATTTTATCATCAAATCACCATTTATTGTTGCTGTTATTAGAACAAAAAATACATTAATTTTCAACGCATTAAATTTTACTTTGGGTCAGGGGTCAATGATCAGGGTCAGGGTTAGGATTATGGATAGTCTAAGAAACAAAAGTTTGACCAAGGGGACTAATTGGAGGACATTGAATTTATTTCCAAGTTCATCGAATACAACACAAAATCATCTATACTGTAAAAGAGCACATTATATCAACAGGATGTGAGATCTAAGCACTAAGTTCATTTCCTAAGTACGATTTATCTACACTTTGTAAAAACTATAAAATTTTGTTTACAAGGGAGGCAATTTTAAGTAAACTGCTGTAATTAACAATCAGAAGATATGTATACTTCCGTGAAAACGTTTTAATACTTTGACAACGCTGTTTTATTTTCAAATATATTTAGTATAGGTTATTGTGAATATGTCTAAAAATTTATACTTTGCTAATAGAAAGTATTTTACTTTTAGCACTAATTCAGAACATATACACCATTACTTTTTGTTCAGAAAACTTCTATTTAGTAGTATTAATTCATATATTTGTATAATATCCAAAATATCAAAACCTAAATTTTAGATCCCTTGCCATCAAGGGACATAATCTCCAATCAATTTTGAATATCTATTCATCTACTTATTTAAAGTTCTAAATCTTGCTTCTTTCCCCTCATCTTTCACACAGCAACCTTATGAAAACTCAACGCGACAAGTAGAACACTCTTTCAACTGGTCAACATAATTTGTTTCTCTACATAGAAAATGCTTCACTGTCCCATTGACTCTCCCCAACCCCCCCCCCCTCCTTGAACAATTTCCTTTCCACTCCCCACCCGGACTCCGACACTTTCATTTGACCTTTAACCCTTTTACTGTTACCCCTTTCAATTTTGTACAATCACATTATGTACATTTGTAAAATCTTTCGTTTTCATGTGAAGTTCGAAATTATGTAAAGAATTTGATGTTGATGTACTTGTTTTTTTTAAATTTGCAAATAAAAGTATTTAAAAAAGGACATAATTGAAAATGAAATTACCATTGATAAAGTTAAGCACTCCACAAAGAACTTTTTTGTTACTTACACAATTTATAGCTTTGGCACCCAACAGTAGGTTTAGGGTTAGGAATAGAAAGCTGACCAATAGGATATTGAATTTCCAAGACTAACAAGCATAACACAAGAGAATGTTGTGCGCTCACGTTGAAGCTTGGAATCAAATTTTAAGAATGTTAACTGAATTAATGAAATACTTGACATTTTATATAGAAGTGTTTGGGTCACTTTAGTATCTATTGGATAAAGTAAGTAAAGTCTCCTTTTCAAACCTGACGGTCTATGGGGCAAGTGAAGTAGAGTTCACTTGTTTCTGTGACCTCGGCATATGAAGAGATAGTGTAGCCATCACTATGCCCAGCCGCCCTTACTTTCCCTAACGTGAGTTAGGTACCCATCAGAGTTCGGTGGACTATGGGACGGTCTACTGCCTTGAACCCGGATTCGAAATCTATTGGATACCTTTACTAATATTTAGGAAAAGACCCACGCTTTTCTTTAAAGTTATTTAAATAGTAGTGTATAATTTAGTGCATTATAACCTAAAAGCTTGTTATTAAAACGTTTTTTAATAAAAAAAAATTCAATATTTTAAAATTTAAATTTTTTTAAAATAGAGTTGCAAGACTAAAACCATTGCGCACCTAATGAGCGTGATGACGCGAATATAATAGTGCGGAATAGTTTGATGAGACAGCCTACTAATATGGACATAATTTTAATTAATTAATAAAAATTAATTAAGCAAAATTATGTGTTTTCTTAATGTTAATTTAAGAAGTTTATTTAAAAATTGCCTCCCTTGATGCTTGTATTTTTTTTTTACTTTCTCGTATACGAAATATTGTAATCGCAATATAACTTTTTAGAAATCTCAATGTTTTAAAACTCACTGAGTTAAAAATAAAGTTAGTTTTGCAGTTTTGTACGTCGGTGAGTCTGTACACACGATAACTTGAGAACCGTTTCACTTATGTTGACGAATTTTCATGTAAAGGTATTAGATCTATATCAAATTTGTAGTTCTGCTTCAACTTATGCAGTTATCAATGAAGAGAATATTTTAACAATACCTTTTTAAATATTGAATTCTTATTTTATGATCTTGACATTTTATCATCAAACCATTAAAGATTTATCAAAAATATTTATCAACAAAAACATAAAAATCAAAATTCAACTGATTGTAAAAACCTTAAAATTTGGAACTGAGAAATAATATAACATCTTTTCATTTATTAAAGTAGAATAATTTAATAAGCAAAATATTCACTATTTTGCCGATTTTTATTGATTCAATATTTTTCATTAATATTTATATTTAGAACATACTAACCCTTCCCCCTCCAACACCTGAAAAAGATCAGCCCCTGTATAAAAAGTATGGGCACTGAGTAAAGTGTTTAGAATTTTTTTAATGTCCAGCGATGTGTACTAGAATGACAGAACAGTATTACTCCCTTTCTTTTAATATTAAAAAAAAATTAAGAGTTGTTGTTCCTTTGTATCAGCCACTGTTGACAACAATCTGATAAAAAAATATTTAAGTAAGCAAAATACGTAATGATTGGCACATTTGATGGTAGATAAGTCACGTGACAACAACAACTCATAGTAGACAAGACCCATCACCTCTGTTGAAGTCCCCCCCCCCCCCCATCCAAGTAACTGAACGATGCTGGGCGCTCTACGCCTAGAATCTACACAATCTCTTCATGCATTGCGGCGACAGAAACACACGAACTCTACTTCATCTGCCTAATGAGCCGTCCTTAAGGGTTTAATTTTTTTTTCTTTCTCGAAAATTAAAAATAAAACACTTATCAAAAATAAAAAGTATAACTAAATTATATAATTAAATAAAAAAGAAAACTAACGCAAATGTAAGCGCCCCCCCCCCTTTTTTTTTGCCTTATCCAAATCTGAACATATCTTTCACATCAACCTCAGCCCGCACACACACTTTTCTCATAAAATCGTTGCAACCTTGACATTAATATTCATTTTACATTTCCATAATTGCTGTTAAACTAATTTCACGTGACACATATCTATTCTTTCCATATTGTGTATTAGAACATGCCCGCTAATTGAAGCCGTACGGTGGGAATAGATTGTCCGAGTACGTAACGATGGAGAGTGGACCCTATAGAAGGCCTTTGATATTAACCTAGACTTGACCTTTGAACTACCATCTATATCACGGGTTCCCAACCTGGGGGTCGCGACCCCCCTGGGGGTCGCGAAGGTCTTTCTGGGGGGTCGCCAACTGGTATACTAAACCTTAGTAATTTGAAACAAAACATAAATAGTTAGAAGAATTTTTGAAATTCGGCTTCATTAACATCAATGGAAATGTAATACTAATAGAGAAGAAACAAAGCGCACTGTACAAAGTTGTTTTAAGTCACGAATCTATGAAATCTTTAAAACCAAAACGTCATTTGAGACGAGTCATTCGGAACACACCAAAAAATATATGGAGTTCTTTCGTCGGTAAGAAGCTAGTTGCAATCGCCAAAGACTTGATCGAACAGGAAGTTTTCACCAGCATTAGTGCAAGCATCAAATGAAGTCGCGATAGAAAATGCCAAGCAAAAAAACAAGTTAATTAAAAAGTCTAGTATTTTACATGTTTTATTTACAATAGAGTTACATGATTAAAAACCATTGCGCGCCTAGCTACTGAACGTGATGACGAAGCCATATAACGTGATGTTGCAGCTATTGAACGTGATGACGCGTGTGGTGTGGTTGGAAAAAATGCCTACTAATTCGGTCCAAATTTTAATTAATTCAAAAATTTTTTTGTGACCGAACGAAAGGATATTTTTGAAAACTTTCTTCGGCAATATTGTTCTAAATTATGGCAGGAATCGATTGGTACATGTTTCAAGTCGCTAAGTGGTCTGGTTGCCGAGATATGGGCCAAAAACTGCTTTTTTTTCGAGGTTTTTTTGGCTTTTCCGGGAAATCCATGAAAGAAACCCGGAATTTTTATAGCCTATGTTCATCCTCGTAACTTGCTTAACATAATTGCTTTTGGAACTAGTCATCGATATTGCTTCGTTGAGGAGGAGATACGACTTAAAGCTGCGGACACACATCCATCCATTCATTCATACATTCATACATCCAGAAATGACGGGTTAATAAACGCAATTCTCCAGAATGGAAATTGCGCTAAAAAAAAAAAAAAAAACAGGAGAAAATCTCATCATGCATGTACGTAAATGTTAAATAACACATTTTTATTGAAATTAAGCTTTCACCATTGTTTGCTTTTCAAGTTGATAAATCAACAGAACGGCTGTGGGGGTTTGTACGGATGGTGCGCTATCTATGTTTAGCTCAAAATCGGGCTTTCCGAAAACAGAAAAGATTTAGCTCCCTAACCACTGCCCTAACCAATCGACATCAAGAGTCCATTGCTAGTATAAGTCGTAAATTATATAAAATCTGCAGCCTTCAAAGAACTGAGCAAAAAACATTAATATAGATCACGAGGTTCTGCTCTTCTACACTACAGTACGCTGGCTGTCAAACGAAATGTAGTAAATTGTGTTTTTGAATTGAAATCTGAAATCAAATTGTTCTTGGAAGTGCAAAGGAAACAAGACTTTTTGGGATACTTAAAACGACATAGAGTGGTTGGAGAGAGTATCATACCTAGCAAATGTGTTCGAACATCAAGATAAGCTTAACCTGAAGCTTTAGGGAAAATGAACGAATATTATATCTTTCCATGATAATCTCGAGGCATTTTTATCAAAGCTGCAAAATCGGTAAAGAAAATAAATCTTGGAAATATTGTAAATTTGAGAAACTCTGCAGTGTGGTAGTGAATCTGATTGTGAGATAATTAATATTTTGAAAGAAGCGATTTCTGGGCATCTTGAATCTCTTGAAAACGAACTGCATCGCTATTTCTCTGAGCTGTAAAAAGAAGAATCTGCATTTACGCATTACCCATTCTCCTCTTCCCCTGATGTTGCCAGCATTCCCGATGAATTACAAGATGAATTCTTTGATTTGCAGAATGATTCCGAGTAAGATGAAAAACTGCAGACACAATTTTGGTGTAGTATTCACCATTCATACCAAAACGTAAAATTGATTGACTTTTCGAGAATATATTTTCAACACTATTCTCCGATTAAAAACAAAATTAAGATAATTATAATGACATAGGTCTGCGTTAACAACAATTTTTTAAAATTAAAAACTTAACCACGAAGGTTTAGTGAATAGTATGCAATTTTACTCATGCTATTAAAATAGTTATCAAGAGTAGTTCATATTGAAAGTCTACTAGAAAATCTTATTTTAGTGCTTATTAATTTCCATACTAATTTCGGCTTTTTAATTCTATGGGGGTCGCGGGTCACTTACTTTTTATAAAAGGGGGTCGCCACTCGAAAAAGGTTGGGAACCACTGATCTATATTTACTACTCTAAATGTCATCCAAGATTTTTTTGTTTTTGTTTTTACCTGTTCTAATGGTGTTTCCGTAGACTCTAGGGCCTAGAGTGAAATAAAGTCTTATGTTCCTTGCTGTTCCCTAGTACTACACTAATTCTTATGTTCCTTGCTGTTCCCTAGCACTACACTAATTCCTATGTTCCTTGCTGTTCCCTAGCACTACACTAATTCTTATGTTCCTTACTGTTCCCTAGCACTACACTAATTCTTATGTTCCTTGCTTTTCCATAGCACTACACTAATTCTTATGTTCCTTGCTGTTTCATAGCACTACACTAATTCTTATGTTCCTTGCTGTTCCCTAGCACGACACTAATTTCTATGTTCCTTGCTGTTCACTAGCACTACACTAATTCTTATGGTCCGTGCTGTTCCCTAGCACTACGCTAATTCTTATGTTCCTTGCCGTTCCTTTGCATTAAACTAAACCATTATGTTCCTTACTGTTCCCTAGCAGTAAAACTAATTCTTAAGTTCTTTGAATTACCCTAACAGTGAAACAAAACTTTTTGTTCATTTCAGTTCCCTCCCTAGCAGTAAAACAAAACATTTTATAAATTTTGTTATGCCCTAGCATGAAAGTAAAACTTTATGTTCCTCGCTGTTCCCTAGCGGTAAAATAAAAACTAAAACACTTCCTTTCTATTCCCGCGCAGTAAAACAAATCCTTACTTTCCTATGAAGTCTCCTGAGAAATTCATCTTTCAACTCCTGCCTGTCTACCTTACTAATTCTATCTTTTTTTTTTCAATAAATTATTTGCATCAATCTAGATACCAATTTATTCACCGTGTTCTCCTCAGTTGGGTACCCTGTGGAAGATGTCATCTACGAGTGGCATTACGGCAACGAGTTGGCCGCGGTGGCATCAAATGACATGAGGTTATCCCAGTTCGACCTCAGGGGAATGCCCGCTTGTAACGTCACAAGGGAGTTCAAGGGAAGTAAGTCTGAAACATTCGTAGTATGATTGCGGTTGAAAAAAAAAATTATATTTTTATTTTTAAAAAAAATATTTTCATTTAGTAATAAGGAAAGATATAAAAGTGATTTAGTAAGAACAAAAATTTAAGAAAAAAAAGATATATAAAAATGTGAGACAATTCAATATGATTGATGTTGTAATTTTTAAATTGTACAGAGTTGTTTCCCTTGAGGAAAGACGAGAAATTGAGGTATGGCATATTCATCTCACACATTCACACGTACACCAGATTACAGGAAAGACAGATTTGTAACTCACAAATATTTGAATCATCGCTTACAAGAAATATCCTGATTTATTTTTTAATGGAAAATATATCAAAATCTCGAAAGGGTGAAAATTGCGTTAGGGACAGGGGGTATAAATCGAATTTTATTTTTATATAAAAAAGAGAAGATAACTTTGTTGAATCTGCGATGCTATGTTGTAATGTCAATGAAGACATTCCTTTTTTTTGTCCATCCTTCAGCAGCTTCCAGAAAGTAAATACACCGGAAGTCGTGGGAAGTGTCGGTCTGTTGGCTTTAAATTCTCGCGACACCCCCCGCCACTGGCAGGTTTCTCAGCTCCGGTTCAAGATGGACCTCGTTAGCGAAGATGGACCACCATCCGATACGCCGATTACGGTTTAACCGAACGAAAACGCCACGATTTCTCTATGTAAAAAAAAATAGAGAAAAAAAGATTGAGAAAAATGACAGTTCGATACCGCGTGGCTGTTCAGTTTTCGATACCTCGTTAGATGGCGTTACACGACCCCAGAAGGAGAGGGGGTGGGGGTGGGGTGGGGACGAGGGGGGGGGGGGGGGATATCCCACGTGACAGGAAGGAGAAAGTAGACGATCAATCATGAATCTAGCGATGTCGGTTCTAAATGAGAACACAAGCCTCATTTTGTAACAAGATGTTAGGGGGGGGGGGGGAGTTAAAAGAGAGAAAATATTTAGATTCGTTTCCTCCGTGTGTATTTATTAAGTGATATTTATCTTTTAAAGAAAAAAGCCCAACTTCATTAATTTTCGGGTTTTGCAATAATTTTTTTAAACAAATGTCACGTGACCCTTAGTTTTATTTTTAATTTGACATCAAATTTGGAGCGTGAGAAATCTATCTACAGTGGTTTTCTGGACGTTTTTGCAATTTGGAAAAACCTTTCGCACAGAGCTTAGATTACACATCACACGGGGAGTTTTTCATCTTTTGTAAGCGCCCAGGGAATAACAACCGGAGGTCATTAAACTTGCGGTTTGTAGGCCAGAATTAACTCTCTACCAAGTTGACCATTGTCCAGTCGGCGATATTCTACAGCGGTATTTTCACACCTAGACGACATTTGCTCCCACCCACTGGTTCTTTTAGGTACCTCTCCGCCCCACCCTGAAGCACGTCTACCGCCCATACCCCCGGAGCATATCCACTCCATTCACCCCCCCCCCCCCCCCACCAAAGCATGTCCACCTCTCCCATCCCACAGCATGTCCACCGCCCATCCACTACCATCATGGACAAAATAAAAATGTATAGGGCACAACCATTGTACGCCCCTCCCGAAAGTTTCAAGTGCCAACCTCTTTTTCCCGGAGAAAAATGCCAACTAAATAAAGCTCACCCTGGGTTAACTTGTCTTAACGCATTAAATTTTACTTAGGGTCAAGGGTCAGCGTTAGGGTTAGGATTATGGACAATGTAAGATAATAAAATTGACCGAGAGGACTAACTAATGGATATTGAATTTCTAAGTTTATCGAGTATTTAAACAAGAGCATCTTGAGCGCTTGCGTTGTAACTTGGAATCAAATTTTAAGAATGTTTACTGAAATAATCAAATGAGTATCCTTTGACGCTTAGATCTACAATATTGTGTTTTTGTTTTTCCTCAGACTAATTCGTCACACTATAGAGGAAATACGCAAGTGCTTATATCGTCTCATATCCTGCCGCTGTGTTTATGTCCTCTTATCTGTAAAACGACATGTATCAAAAGGATGTGAGACGACATAGGCACGTTGCGTATTTCCTCCACCATTAGACGCATTAAGCAATACTCTAAACATTGAGTCATAGTTAGATGTCCCTTGATTTTACAGGGATCCAAAATTTTTCAGTTATTTTTTGTTTTTGCCATAAGCCTGTAAAGTAAACGAATAATTTAAAATAAGAGCTTTTTTGACAAAAAAGTATGGCTTTTTGTTTTGCAATAGTGCTATAATTAAATATTATTATTCAAAAAAAGTACAATTTTTAGAACATTTATAATAATTTATAATGATTATGTAAAAAAAAGATAAATTAACTTTATCAATAAGCACATTATTTTCACAAAAGTATATAAATATATATTCTTATTGCTAATTAAGCAGTTTATCTTAAAATTGCTTCCCTTGGAAAGTATGTTTTCATACAGTGTAAAGTATAGATAAATCATTGCTTAAGGGGGTCATCCATAAATGACGTCTTGATTTTTTTTGTGTGACGATATTTGCCTCCCCCTCATGCTCTCCGTCACACAGCGTCACAAAAAGTCAGCCCCCCCCCCCCCTTAAAATGACGCCACACCTCAGCCTACAACAACCCTTCAAAATTGCAGTTGAATTTTTCTTAAAATCTTGTCTGAACTCTGTCAACATATATTATTATTTTCATCAATTTCTATTGTAATTTATAAAAACAATTTTCTAAAATGCAAAATAACGGCTAAAATTCGTTTTCTAACATTTCTTTTATATAATGAGAAAAGTGTGACTTCACACCATCTGACCCCCCCCCCCCCCCCACACACACACACACATCACACACGGTCACAAAATTACGGACCGCCCTCCCCCTACGGGTGGACGACCCCTAAGGCCCCTATATATGAATGATATGTATATATATCTATGTGTATATATATATGTATATATATATTTATATAATATGTATATGTATATATATGTATATATGTTACGGTCAAAACCCAAAGTCGGCCAATGCGCGGATTGGCCAATATCGCCTCCCATTGACCGGTCAAAGTCCGAAACTTTGCTTGATTTCGGCCTTTGGCCGGCCAATTCGCGGACTGGCCATGGTGGACCGGCCAAAGTCTTAATTAGAATATCATCTGGCTAGGGACGACCGGCCAAAGTCCGAATTAGAAGATCATGAGCAGATTTTTTATTTTATGCCGTAAGGATCATGAAATTAAGTTTTTATTGATTATTAATTAAAGTAAATGACAGAAACATTCAAAAATTTTATTGTACTATAGTCTCAATCAATCAATATTATTGTTTGTTACAACAAGTTGAACTGTTATGGCATTTAGAATTACATAGTAGCTTGTTATTTTTACACTTGCAGCGATTTGTTATGCACTTGGTTGTGCAATTGCAGCGAGTGCAGCCTTGGCCCCCGGTCAATGATTGTGAAGATGCGATGGTTTGTAGTGATTTTTCCTCAGTGCCAACTGACGACAATAAGAGCAGTTTTTCGTGGAGAATTGAAAACTCACTTCTAGCATACAGTTGTTTTAGAATACCATGTTCCGTTCCCAATTTGTAGAAACCGCCCTCGACGCTCATTACAACTGCAATCACGCTTCGGGGATCACCGAGACCTCTGTCAACATCTGGAACACGGATGCGTACATTGTCACCCACTTCAGCATCTTTAAATTTTGAACCGGCCAATGTACAAAATACGCTGTCAAGTTTAAGCGCTTCGGACTTTGGCCAGTACGTCCCGGCCAGTGCGCGCATTGGCCGGCCAATGTACGAAATACGATCTTAGTGCTAAGTTCTTCGGGCTTTGGCCAAGAGAGCCGGCCGGCATTGGCCCCACTTCGGGCTTTGACCGTAACATATATATGTGTATATATGTATATATATATATATATATATATATATATATATATATATATATATATATATATATATATATATATATATATATATATATATATATATATGTATATATATATATATATATATATATATATATATATATATATATATATATATATATATATATATATATATATATATATATATATATATTATACATAAAGAGAGAGAGAGCGAAAGACTCACACTATGTGTTTGTGGGTTTGTTTGTCTTTTACGCAATATTACCCCTTTCCTCCGATCGCCCTAATTATCTCTCATGAAATTGTGTACTAATGAATGCAATCTTTCCCCACAGCCCGCCACTCCATCCTGACGGTTTATTTTGACTTCAGACGACACACGGGTTATTTCCTCATCCAGGTTTACCTCCCCTGCTGTCTGCTGGTAGTCCTGTCCTGGGTCTCGTTCTGGATCAACCGCGAAGCGACGTCAGACAGGATTTCGTTAGGTGGGCCTTGTCGTGCCAGTTTATCTGGCCAGTTTATCTGGCCAGTTTATATGGCCAGTTTGTCTGTCCTGGCCAGTTTGTAAAATACAGAGAGGCTTTTGTTAGGTAGGCTTTGTCTCAGAGGCGTAGCGAGGGGGGGGGGGGATGCGGACCGCACCGGGTGACACCATTTAGGGGGGGGGGGGGGACACCAAGGCAAAAAAAATCAAAATATATAGAGAAAAATGATAATTCCACTTAATTAAGTGATTAATTAGAGTTTTAAATAGTCTTTTAAGAGGTGCAAATCGAAAGTTAGAGGGGGGGGGGAACCGAAAATTGAAAGTTTGTCCCGGGGAAAGGTCGCTACGCCTCTGGGAGTGACACCATTAAGTGCCGCACCAGGTGACACCCGACCTCGCTACGCCACTGCATTGTCTTGCCATTGTATAAGGTGTTGTCTTGGCAAAATCTCGCTGAGCCACCAGGATCGTTGCTATAAATCATAATAATGTTATCATTCAAGCTTTGTTTTTTTTTTAATGTCTTCATTTAAATATTCTTCTTCCAATTTGTTGTTTTGCTATTATTGCATATTGAAATTCGTAAATGACCCTTAACTTTGTATGCATCAGTCCTCATGTCCAAATGCAAAAAAAAAAATATATAAAAAAATGAAAAAAAAAATAAAAATAAAAAAGAATTCACCATTAAATGGGGGGGGGGGGGGGCGGTTTAATTTTTTTTCCCGGCCGCTTAGACCCAGCCAGCCCACCCCTGCAAGTTTGTCAAAATTATAATGGGAGGTGATGGTTGTGGGGTCAGGTTGTCAAATTATAATGGGAGGTGATGGTTGTGGGGTCAGGTTGTCAAATTATAATGGGAGGTGATGGTTGTGGGGTCAGGTTGTTAAATTATAATGGGAGGTGATGGTTGTGGGGTCAGGTTGTCAAATTATAATGGGAGGTGATGGTTGTGGGGTCAGGTTGTCAAATTATAATGGGAGGTGATGGTTGTGGGGTCAGGTTGTTAAATTATAATGGGATGTGATGGTTGTGGGGTCAGGTTGTCAAATTATAATGGGAGGTGATGGTTGTGGGGTCAGGTTGTCAAATTATAATGGGAGGTGATGGTTGTGGGGTCAGGTTGTCAAATTAGAATGGGAGGTGATGGTTGTGGGGTCAGGTTGTCAAATTAGAATGGGAGGTGATGGTTGTGGGGTCAGGTTGTCAAATTAGAATGGGAGGTGATGGTTGTGGGGTCAGGTTGTTAAATTAGAATGGGAGGTGATGGTTGTGGGGTCAGGTTGTCAAATTAGAATGGGAGGTGATGGTTGTGGGGTCAGGTTGTTAAATTATAATGAGAGGTGATGGTTGTGGGGTCAGGTTGTCAAATTATAATGGGAGGTGATGGTTGTGGGGTCAGGTTTTCAAATTATAATGGGAGGTGATGGTTGTGGGGGTCAGGTTGTCAAATTATAATGGGAGGTGATGATTGTGGGGTCAGGTTGTCAAAATTAGAATGGGAGGTGATGGTTGTGGGGTCAGGTTGTTAAATTATAATGAGAGGTGATGGTTGTGGGATCAGGTTGTCAAATTATAATGGGAGGTGATGGTTGTGGGGTCAGGTTGTTAAATTATAATGAGAGGTGATGGTTGTGGGGTCAGGTTGTTAAATTATAATGGGAGGTGATGGTTGTGGGTTCAGGTTGTCAAATTATAATGGGAGGTGATGGTTGTGGGGTCAGGTTGTCAAATTATAATGGGAGGTGATGGTTGTGGGGTCAGGTTGTTAAATTATAATGGGAGGTGATGGTTGTGGGGTCAGGTTGTCAAATTATAATGGGAGGTGATGGTTGTGGGGTCAGGTTGTTAAATTATAATGGGAGGTGATGGTTGTGGGGTCAGGTTGTCAAATTATAATGGGAGGTGATGGTTGTGGGGTCAGGTTGTCAAATTATAATGGGAGGTGATGGTTGTGGGGTCAGGTTGTCAAATTAGAATGGGAGGTGATGGTTGTGGGGTCAGGTTGTCAAATTAGAATGGGAGGTGATGGTTGTGGGGTCAGGTTGTCAAATTAGAATGGGAGGTGATGGTTGTGGGGTCAGGTTGTTAAATTAGAATGGGAGGTGATGGTTGTGGGGTCAGGTTGTCAAATTAGAATGGGAGGTGATGGTTGTGGGGTCAGGTTGTTAAATTATAATGAGAGGTGATGGTTGTGGGGTCAGGTTGTCAAATTATAATGGGAGGTGATGGTTGTGGGGTCAGGTTTTCAAATTATAATGGGAGGTGATGGTTGTGGGGGTCAGGTTGTCAAATTATAATGGGAGGTGATGATTGTGGGGTCAGGTTGTCAAAATTAGAATGGGAGGTGATGGTTGTGGGGTCAGGTTGTTAAATTATAATGAGAGGTGATGGTTGTGGGATCAGGTTGTCAAATTATAATGGGAGGTGATGGTTGTGGGGTCAGGTTGTTAAATTATAATGAGAGGTGATGGTTGTGGGGTCAGGTTGTTAAATTATAATGGGAGGTGATGGTTGTGGGTTCAGGTTGTCAAATTATAATGGGAGGTGATGGTTGTGGGGTCAGGTTGTCAAATTAGAATGGGAGGTGATGGTTGTGGGGTCAGGTTGTCAAATTATAATGGGAGGTGATGGTTGTGGGGTCAGGTTGTCAAATTAGAATGGGAGGTGATGGTTGTGGGGTCAGGTTGTCAAATTAGAATGGGAGGTGATGGTTGTGGGGTCAGGTTGTCAAATTATAATGGGAGGTGATGGTTGTGGGGTCAGGTTGTCAAATTATGATGGGAGGTGATGGTTGTGGGGTCAGGTTGTCAAATTATAATGGGAGGTGATGGTTGTGGGGTCAGGTTGTCAAATTATAATGGGAGGTGATGGTTGTGGGGGACCGGTTGTCAAATTATAATGGGAGGTGATGGTTGTGGGGTCAGGTTGTCAAATTAAAATGAGAGGTGATGGTTGTGGGGTCAGGTTGTCAAATTAAAATGGGAGGTGATGGTTGTGGGGTCAGGTTGTCAAATTAAAATGGGAGATGATGGTTGTGGGGTCAGGTTGTCAAATTATAATGAGAGCCATTGAGAGGTGATGGTTGTGGGGTCAGGTTGTCAAATTAAAATGGGAGGTGATGGTTGTGGGGTCAGGTTGTCAAATTATAATGAGAGCCATTGAGAGATGATGGTTGTGGGGTCAGGTTGTCAAATTAAAATGGGAGGTGATGGTTGTGGGGTCAGGTTGTCAAATTATAATGAGAGGTGATGATTGTGGGGGTCAGGTTGTCAAATTATAATGAGAGGTGATGGTTGTGGGTTCAGGTTGTCAAATTATAATGGGAGGTGATGGTTGTGGGGTCAGGTTGTCAAATTATAATGGGAGGTGATGGTTGTGGGGTCAGGTTGTCAAATTATAATGGGAGGTGATGGTTGTGGGGTCAGGTTGTCAAATTATAATGGGAGGTGATGGTTGTGGGGTCAGGTTGTCAAATTATAATGAGAGCCATTGAGAGGTGATGGTTGTGGGGTCAGGTTGTCAAATTATAATGAGAGGTGATGGTTGTGGGTTCAGGTTGTCAAATTATAATGAGAGGTGATGGTTGTGGGTTCAGGTTGTCAAATTATAATGGGAGGTGATGGTTGTGGGGTCAGGTTGTCAAATTATAATGGGAGGTGATGGTTGTGGGTTCAGGTTGTCAAATTATAATGGGAGGTGATGGTTGTGGGTCAGGTTGTCAAATTATAATGGGAGGTGATGGTTGTGGTGTCAGGTTGTTAAATTCAACTGGGAGATGACGATTGTAAAGTCAGATTGTTAAGTTAAATTGGGAGATGAGGATTGTGGGGTCAGATTGTTAAGTTAAATTGGGAGATGACGATTGTGAGGTCAGATTGTTAAGTTAAATTGGGAGATGACGATTGTGGGGTCAGATTGTCCCATTCTGGTCATTATGGGATAACCAGGCCAACTGCTAACAATGCATAGAGAGTCGAGACTACAACACCGTCTCTGTTGTTTATCTCATTAAGTCACACACTGCCGCTTTAGTTTATTTTTCCTTTTGTCAAACACCACCACTGTGATCCCTACCAGGGGCGACAACCATGCTGACCATGACCTTCCTGGTGCTGGACAGCCGCAATGACCTCCCCCGAGTGGCCTACTCTACTGCCCTGGACGTGTACGTCTTCATGTGCTTCTGCTTCATCTTCGCCTCCATCTTGCAGTTTGCCGCCGTCCATTTCTTCACCAAGTACGGCACGGCCGAGTGGGACATCCGCCCTGTGCCAGAAACGGATGAGAAGGTGGGGGGGGGGGGGGGGGGGGGGCGGTGCGTGGGTGTGTTGTGTGTTTAGCGTTTCTGCAACATGTGTTTGTTTTTGTGAGCTGGGAGGGGGGGGGGGTGGTGGCGTGGGTGTGTTGTGTGTTTCGCGTTTCTGCAACATGTGTTTGTTTTTGTGAGCTGGGGGGGGGGGGGGGGGGGGGTGGTGGCGTGGGTGTGTTTTGTGTTTAGCCTTTCTGCAACGTGTTTGTTTTTGTGAGCTGGGATGAGATGGATGCATTGTCACTGCTACGGGAACTACTGGGTTTAAAACAAGAAGACGATATTTAAATAATTTAAGTGACGTATGACATGTTGTATAACATCGTCTAAAATGTGATTTATTTATTTTGTTAAGAGTCCGCCCATCTCTGATTGTTGGAATCTGGTTGGGCTTTAGTCCAAGCCGAATTTCTAAGATTACAACTGTATTGTTTACTGACTGCTTTTCTGATATATTTATTTATCTAGCCATTGTCCCATTGCTGTGGAAGCCACTTAGTTAAAATGTAATAAATGTAATAAATTAAAATTACATACTCGTTTTAACGAGACTGTGTGTCCCCCATAGGACGAGGATGAGGACGAAGGATTCGACTCGGGTGAAACCAACCATGAAAACCCTGAGCATGAAGAGGTCGAGTCAGCATTTTCCTGCCTGATGAAGATGTGGCGTTGTATCATGAGCACTAGAAGTCACAGGTTAGCTCTCCCCCCCCCCCCTTTTTTTTTACTTCTTCTAATGAGCACCAAAAGCAACAGGTTAGCCCCCTTTTTTTACTTCTTCTAATGAGCACCAAAAGCCACATGTTAGCCCCCTTTTTAACTTCTTATAATGAGCACCAAAAAGCCACAGGTTAGCCCCCTTTTTCACTTCTTATAATGAGCACCAAAAGCCACAGGTTAGCCCCCTTTTTCACTTCTTATAATGAGCACCAAAAGCCACAGGTTATCCCCCTTTTTTACTTCTTATAATGAGCACCAAAAGTCACAGGTTAGCCCCCTTTTTACTTCTTATAATGAGCTTCAAAAGCCACAGGCTAGCTCCTCTTTTTTTACCCTTTCGTTTCTTAGTTATAATGATTTTAGGGTAGGGTTGGAAGCTCACCCCCCCCCCCCCTGAAAAACTAAGAATTTGCGAAAAAAATACACTAAAGGCACCAATGTGTATAATGTGTGTAATATGTGAGGTGCGTAAAATTACTCAGATTCCAATTTCGGGTACGACTTCGCTGAGTCTACCCAGCTATGATGGGTGCCTGAGTTTCGTTAGGGAAAGTAAGGGTCACTAGGCATGGAACTTTCTATACTATTTCTTCAAAGGCTGGGGTAATAAAAAAACAGGTGAAATCTACTTCATTTTCCCCACTCACCATCTGGCCTGGAAGGGGAGTAGGGGAGGGGTGGCAGTCAATATAATCTATCCCAGTTGAATTCTTGTCAATGCTTTTTGTGCCTCGGTGGAACTGTATAAATAGCCCCTTGTCGCATTTTAACATTGAATTTCTAGGATCATCCAGTATAAAACGAGAGCATGTTGTGTTAATTAGACTTACATTTTTACACACTCTAAACATAAAACAAATTTAATATCACTATAAATTTTGATAAAATTATTATAAAAATAAGGTGGGAGTGATACCCACTAGACTTTCTAGAATATTCTTATATAACACCTACGTGGAATGGCAACTCGGGATATAGATATGATTTTTAATCCATTTTTAATTGCTTAAACTTTTAAAAATAGAATAGAATTTCGTAGAAAAAAAGAATAGTGCACCAAGTAAACAGAAAGCAATGTGTGTTTAATAGTGCTAATTATTAGTAGGCTACTTAATAAATACATATGCGTTTTTTTTTAGAAATCATAAATAGCGTAAAGTACTGTATCCGGTCAACGGAAAATCACTCAAAATTTGACAGAAGGCAGAGAATTAGATCTTTTACTTATATGCGAAATTCTTCTATCTCCCTGAAACAGTACTCAAGTTATAGGCTTTTGAAAAAGTTCAACTTCCGGTTACCGGAAAAGTTGATATAGAACTACAGATTTGAGAAAGAGAGAGGCAGAGAGAGAGAGAGAGAGAGAGAGAGAGAGAGAGAGAGGGAGAGAGGGGGGGTGGAAGAGAGTTTTTAACTAAGGGAAATGTAAAACGTCGAGAATTGTGAAAAACTTAATTTCTATTATTTTGCACACGAGAAAGTAAAAAAATTTGAGTTGCGATCAGTGATTATTCATTCAGTAGCAATAACCTACGCCGTCTTCTGACTAAGGTTATTACGCCGTCTTGACTATTGTTATTATTAGTTGTTGCTTTTTGTTTTCACTGTTTTTTATTTTCTTGTAAATTAAACAAAGAATATTTTGTACACGGATATAACATGCTAATTTTTCATATCATAGACAGACTTTCAATTTCTTTTTTTTTTTTTTTCTTAGATTTAACAAGAATGTCAGGAACTCTTTAGGCTTGAACAGTGTGAGTAAAATTGACAAAGTGGCGAGAGTTATGTTTCCTGTCGTCTTCTGTGGCCTCAACATTGTTTATTGGATGTCCTACTGGTAGCTTCCCCTGTCTGGCCCATACAATGTAGGCTATATTGCTTGCATCAGTGAACTGCTAGGCGCGATGCTGGTTAACGACGTTATCAATGTTGTGGACTGATGTAAATAAAGTATGCCAGTGTGAATAAATGTTTGTATGTGTGTGTACTTATACAATAATTATTGAGTGTGTACATCTTAAGATAGATTGTGTAAGTAAACTTGTGTGTTTGAATTAGTGCTAGAAAATGGTCCCGAATGTATTCGCCTGTATGTGTACATATAATAATGAATACCCAAGGGGTCGTCCGTAAATGACGTCAAACTCGTAGGGGGGAGGGTGGGGGTCCGTAATTTTGTTACGGTGTGTGATGAGGGGGGGGGGGGAAGGGGGTTTAGATGGTCAGTGTTTCTTCCGGACTTTTTTCTCCGGGGGGGGGGGGGGACTCTGGTAAAAGTATGTTTTCTATATACATTCCATTTCGTTCGGGTGGGGGGGGGGGGGCTCGGCCTTTTGCATTATAAAAAGCAATGTTAGAAAACTAGTTTTAGCCGTTTTAAGAAAACGAGTTTTAGCCGTTATCTCGCGTTTTGGAAATCTGTTTAAATAAATTGTAATAGGACTTGATTAAAATACTCTATGTTGACAGAGTTCAGACAATATTTTTGTAGGTTGATGTGTGACGTGAATTTAGGGGGAGGGCCTGGCTATTTGTGACGATGTGTGACGGAGGGGAGGTAAAAATCGTCCCAAAAAAGCGTGACGTCATTTATGTATGACCCCCAACCCTCTTTTATAAATTGGGGTAAACAACCCAATCGCTTTTTAAAGTGGTGCAGGACATTACCGGGAGAACGTGATTGACAGGGTGTAGTGTCCTGGACACATAAAAACGCCCCTCTCCCCCTCCACAATACAAATTAAAATACTCTGCTGCGATTAAGAATACAGCTCGTCACTAAAGTATTTTTATTATCTGCATCAAGTATGCGTACTTGGGTTTATGGTTATCAAACTGGTTAGCTTAACATTTAGTGGGCCGAGTATGTAGTGATTTCTAGATGAGTAATCGTGGTTAAGTTATTGTTTGCCGAATTTGAAGTTACTTCTAGATAAGTAATCGTGGTTAAGATTTAATGGGCCGAGAATGTAGTGATTTTTAGATGAGTAATGGTGGTGAAGATTTAGTGGGCAGAGTTTGTAGTTACTTTTAAGTGAGTAATCGTTTTAAAAATGTGGATGAGGTGCAGCGTCCAGATAACTTGTCAAAAAAATGTAATGAATTAATTACATGAGATTAGATTAGAACAGTGTGCGTCAATTCAAGTATCGTTATGCAATCGATAGCAATATTATTAGCGTTTTTTTTAGTGGCCTTGGACATGAACTTTTTCACATTTTTAGGTCGGACAGATAGCACAGCCATTGATAGCTCAGCCAGTACACACGTTCGTGGAGCAGGGGTCAGACATTACACACGTCCGTGGGTCAGGGGTCAGCCAGTACACACGTTCGTGGAGAAGGGGGTCAGACATTACACACATCTGTGTCAAGGGTCAGTCAGTACACACATCTTAGTGTCAGGGGTAAGACAGTACACACGTCTGTGGGTCTGGGGTCAGACAGAACACACGTCTGTGGGTCAGGGGTCAGACAGTACACACGTCTGTGGGTCAGGGGTCAGACAGAACACACGTCTGTGAGTCAGGGGTCAGAAAGTACCTACATCGGTGGGTCACACAAAAATCCCACTCATGTCTTTGGGTCAGACAGGACATGTAACGATGGGTCTGGGGTCATACTGTTCATACATCGATGTATCTAGGGTCAGGCATTACATTAATAACACCATAGTGGTCAATTCACGAATACACTGACAGGTCTAGTTTATGATGCAAAGCCATACAGACAGTTTACACAGGAATACAGTGCTCCCACTGTCTGGTAGTACATGCAGGGCTCCCACTGTCTGACTGGTAGTACATACAGGGCTCCCACTGTCTGGTAGTACATACGGGGCTCCCATTGTCTGGTAGTACATACAGGGCTCCCACTGTCTGGTAGTACATACGGGGCTCCCATTTTCTGGTAGTACATACTGGGCTCCCCCACTGTCTGACTGGTAGTACATACAGGGCTCCCACTGTCTGGTAGTACATGCAGGGCTCCCACTGTCTGACTGGTAGTACATACAGGGCTCCCACTGTCTGGTAGTACATACAGGGCTCCCACTGTCTGGTAGTACATACAGGGCTCCCACTGTCTGGTAGTACATACAGGGCTCCCACTGTCTGGTAGTACATACAGGGCTCCCACTGTCTGGTAGTACATACAGGGCTCCCACTGTCTGGTAGTACATACAGGGCTCCCACTGTCTGGTAGTACATACAGGGCTCCCACTGTCTGGTAGTACATACAGGGCTCCCACTGTGACTGGTAGTACATACAGGGCTCCCACTGTCTGGTAGTACATACAGGGCTCCCATTGTCTTTTGATAAAAATAATAATGTACCTAAATGTAGGTTATTATGTCTTAGCAGTTATAAAAAATAAAACCATAACTAGAATAGTACTCTTATTTCATTATATTGATAGTAATAATTATATTTTAAATTGTATTGACCTTTAAAGCTTATGTACTTGACTATGATAGTAATAATTATATTTTAAATTGTATTGACCTTTAAAGCTTATGTACTTGACTATATCAATTTAGAGTGGTTGATGTTGCATCTCATTATATAAAACAAAATTCTGTCTTAATTTTTTAATGAGCATGAAAACACACAAGAGAAAGCCAGGAAAACAATTAAATATGTTTTATTACATTTCTATTATCTATTGACATAGTATACATGTTTGAATGAATTGTACACTTGATAAAAGTTATTGAATGTTAAGTCAGCAGAGGTTATTGAACTATGTGCACCAAGTACAAGACAACCATAAGACAAAAATTGTAACCTAAGCACTGGAAACAAGGAAGTCACAGGGGAGATAACAAACAAAATATTAAGTAACAAGGGAAATAACCAAACATATGACCACAGAAGACTAAATATTGTGTTTTTAAAAGTTTTTAGGTACAAACACTAGCTACATTATTTAAAAAAGATGTGTTGATTTTCATGCAGTTAAAAAAAAAACAACTACAAATTGTGCTTTTAACCCGCTAATATGTGTGTGTTTTTTTTTCTTCATTGCCCAGTCCACTCAACTCAGATTTAAATACAAATATTTTTGACAAGTTATTTAGTCATGTGATAGTTTGAGACAATAAACACCAGAAACTAAACACAACCCCAACTACAGTAAACTAAGTTAGGCACAAGCAACACCACATCTGCATTTATCATTAATCTTAACTGGCAACATGACAGGCATTTTGGCAGCTTAACTGGCCAGCACAACACAATCTCTACAGTTAAGAATAACCTAAGCATTGCCATCATTCACACCCTACATATCCATCAACTAAGTTCAACAACTTAGAGCTATCAATGTTGGCAGCATTCACACAGAAACATATCCATACAATCTACCAAATTAGAACTATTATTACAATATTCTGGTAGATATTTTTATATGTGCAAAAAAGTTAAATAATGCAGTAATCTCAGGATTATTATATTATACTATTTACATGTTGCTGTCAATAGTTTTAATTTTTTAAATAAGTAGTAAAAGTTTTATGAAATTATGCTAAACACAGAGATAAATATGTGCAATATTTTTTTGTATAATAGATAACCACACAGAACTTAGCAAGTCTAAATGTGATTAATAAAGTTACAATATATGTTAGAAGGCAGCTAAATAATTAATTTTTGTAAATACATAATTTTTATGAGCATAGCTAGTAGCTATTGTCAAGGGAGGTAGCAAATACGACATGTTAACTCCCTTGAATAAGTAGGTTGATGTTGATCACTGTTTGTGTGTTGTCATGAAATAACACATACAGTTAGGCTCAGGGTGACAAGAAAAATATATTCCAAACCCCCAAAGTTTTACAAGTGGATCATGTTTTCCTAAAGGGTCATGTTTTGAATTTTTCAAACCACACTTCAATAGCACGCTACTATTAGTATTAACAAAAATAATATGGATCAAGATCACTCAAATGGCTCATTAACAAGTAGATGAATAAGTACAGTTTTAAAAACTAAATTAACAGTCTTTGAAATTTTAATGTCATCCGACTTATAATTTTGGTTTGATATAGATTTATATAAAAGTGTTAAAAAAAAAAACAGTCAAAATGTGCTCAGTAAAAACATTTATATCTTAGCAGACCTATATCAATTATTATAAAAATTTACAAAGAGAAATATGAAAATGTCTTCAGAAATAACTATTTAAATCTTAGCAAGCAGCCTATATCTTAAGTTACAAAAATGTGCTATAATTTTCCCTTGTGAAACAGCCTACCATAATGGGTTCCAGCTAATGTATCCCCATGTACATATTTGGTATGAGACTAAATCACTAAACAAGAGATGAGCTACAGTATGAAGACAACTTGATCTCACAACACAACACAGGAAAAGTGTCTCTAGACAGAAAGTCAACAGATATCACAGACCAAGATGTGTTAGAACAATACTTCACAGTATCTATCCTCAGACATCAACAAACACCTCAACAACTATAGCACTGGTGTGTTTTCATACCAAATAACATTTGATAAAAGATTAGCTCATTAAGTTCTCAGACAAACACTGATAGCTTGGCATTAGATTTGGTTCAATGTTAACAGGCTATTTCCTAATTCTAATGACAATATTATTTTTTTTAAAATTCAAAACAAAAGCTTAACTTAAAAGAAATGCAAGTAGAATAAGCTAAAATACAGACAAGATCTGTTTCAGAAAAATTAAAAAAAAGAATAACTAATTTCAATGATCGTCAAATGCGCCCACCCAAAGTATGTAAAGAAAGAAAGTGTCTTGATCTGACTACATTTTTTTCCATAACTTCTATTATTTGTAAATTCTTGTTTTATAATTGTGACCACTAATTCACACTCAAATAGTAAAATAAAAACAAAAACCTATAGATGTGAATGAACATCTATCAGTTTAAAGTATACAGTGAAGATATACAAATTATATTTCACTCAATTATTTAAAAAAAGATGACCATCAAGATATACCTGTACTAACAAAAAGAAATGTGGACTGATTGCTTAACACTCACAAAATGAATTATGTTGAAAAAATTAACAGAAATATATGTTAATTTGTGAAAAATAATTAAAATGTTATACAAGGTAACTGAAAATAAAAGTTAAAACTCAAGTTCTATATCTTAATTAAGAACTGAAATAAACACAAAGTTTCCAAATATGAATAAATTATTAATATTCTACAGCTTTATAACAACAACTAAGAGATCTTTGATTAGGCAGTATATAAATGTACACACACACAAGTATAGAGACCAGTCTGATGAATAGACCAGATTTAAAAACAGTGAATTCAAGAGGATTTAGAAATGTAAAAAGCTATGGTGTATTTTGATATAACAGAGGAATTAGAAATGTACAAAGCTATGGTGTATTTTGATATAACAATGATATTTAAGTAATATGTTTTGGTTGGGATAATGTTCAATGGGGTATTTACATAGCCAATGATGAATATGAAATTTGATTTTAGCATCCACATAGAAAAAAATTGAACTGGAATGTCCAACAGATCACATCCTACAACAATCTTTGTACAATGCCGCAATATTCTGCATTAGTCTGACACACCACAGTCATCACTCTGACACGTTTGCATCATTAGACACATTCCTATTTTGGACACATTGCTGCATTTGGGTGACACACTGCTGTAGTTACTCTACTGTGACACATTTGCAATCATGAGTTTCACACACTGCCATTAGTCTTACACATAGCCACATTCCTATATCAGCCAGAAAAATTGCAGTCATTAGTCTGTCTAGACACATTGCCTTCATAAGACTTGACACATTGCTGTCACTGGTATGACATATTGCAGTCATTAGTCTTGACACAATGCCATCATTAATCTTGACACATTGCCGTCAATAGTCTTGACACACTGCTGACATTAGTCTGACACATTGCTGTCTTTAGTGTAGACACACTGCTGACATTAGTCTGACACATTGCCATCATCCTTAAAATCAAAAACAATACCAGCCAACATTTCTCGGAGCAGGGGGTTCTCCATCATCTTGGAGTACTTCTCAATCTTGAAGTTCTTGATGAAGCCTATGCTGCTCTGGGTCTGTGTCCTGGCCTCAGTGATCCTACCCATAATCTGGGCAAACTTGATGTTGGGCTTCTGGTGCCGGAGGGACAGGAGGTGCAACAGGCTCTGGACCAGGTGCCAGTAAATCTCTTCAACCAGAGCTGAATAAACTGGTACTGTACGATCTGTAAATAAAGACATTAGAGTTTTTAAAAGCGTTTGGAATTGTTTAAATTTTTAAAAAAATAGAATAACAGTTTAAATAACTTGAACATAATGAAAAAAAAACACATTGTAGGAAATTCAAATAAATAATTTGATTTATTTCCTTTGAAGAAATAAGCCCAACACAAAAAAGAATTAATTATTATATTGTAAATATCTATTTGTTACCTCCCTTGACAATAGCTACTAGTTATCCTTTAAAAATTATGTATTTACAAAAATTAATTATCTTCCTCTTCATTGTTCAAAGTACAGTTCAAGGCCACAATGTCAATGGGGTATAAAATTATATTGTTTTTCTGATTTTAAAACGTTGTGATAGAGTAGAGAGCACCAGACCCATTTACTTCCATCCTGCACAAATCAGGTACCCATTAAAGCTGGGTGGACTCTAGAAGGCTTGGCCTTGTAAACTCAAACTTTTGGGTCAGTGATTTCAGACATTCCTTCCCTTTACGTGTTGGGGTCGAGTGTGTAGGACGTACCCGAGTCTACCCTTCTAATGGGTACCTGACTAATTTTAGGAAAAGTAAAGGCAGCTGGGCATAGTGTTGACCACACTATCCCTTCACATGCCCAGTACAAGGAAACGGGTAAACTCTACTTCACCTGCCGCATGAACCATTGGGTTTTGTAACAGTGTACCTAACTTTCAGAAAGTTTAACTGTCTAACAATAACGAATGATGTAATATTAATTATTATTCAACATTTTCTAAACTCCTAACAAATTTGTACAGTCAAAAAAAAAATCTGTAAACAAAACGTCAATAAAAAGAAATTTTGAAATCCCATTACCAGGGGCCATAATCAGAATGGCTTTAACAACAACTTGCTCTTCTTCTGACAAGTCAAGGTTCTGCAGACTTTGGTAGAACTGCAGCTGCTTGTACAGGAAGTCCCTGAAGCATTCCAGGTTGCAGGCTTTCACCATGTCAATCTCACACTTCCATTCATTGTCCACCCCCTTCATCACCTTCAGTTCAGGGTTCAGTGAAGGGTACATGGAGAAACTCACAAACTCTTGACGAGAATCTGTAAAAGTCATTTCCAAAAGGTTTTATAAACATAAAGAAACAAGTTTTAAAAGCGTTGGCATTTTGAGAATATACATGCAGTTACATTCATGACAGAATACAAATAATTAGTCTAATTTTATTCTTGATTGCCTCATCAAAGTAGCTGTGTAATAATGGTTCTTTCATTATAGTTGTTAATCATTCCACTTGACATGGTATTAGCTCTTGTTAATTTCATATAAGAATTGATTTCTACTAAGAATATTGAAGATACGAGAAAAATGGCCCGTTGAGGAAGGACACAACGGGCGCTAGGCTGATAGTGCTGTCTCTTTTCTCTAAACTAAAACCACCCCACCCCCCCCCCCCCCACACACACACCACCCCCACCCAAAAAAAAACATGTCTACCGTCCCATTCAACGAAATATAATTATATACTTTTTCCAGTGTCCGCCCCCTCCCCGAAAATTCTACCCCCCGCCACCGAAAATTTCAAGTACCCCCACCCCTCTCCGGGGAGGAAAAAGTCTAAAGTAAAACCACCCCCCCCCCCCCCCCCAAAAAAAAAACATGTCTACCGTCCCATTCAACGAAATATAATTATATACTTTTTCCAGTGTCCACCCCCTCCCCGAAAATTCTACCCCCGCCACCGAAAATTTCAAGTACCCCCACCCCTCTCTGGGGAGGAAAAAGTCTAAACTAAAACCACCCCACCCCACACCACCCCCCCCCCCCCCCCCCCCCCCCCCAAAAAAAAAAAACATGTCTACCGTCCCATTCAACGAAATATAATTATATACTTTTTCCAGTGTCCGCCCCCTCCCCGAAAATTCTACCCCCGCCCCCGAAAATTTCAAGTACCCCCACCCCTCTCAGGGGAGGAAAAAGTCTGAAAGAAACACTGGTGTCGCGCATAGCCACTACGCGAAGAATTGCATTAAAGAAATTGCAAGAAAACCACTTTTTAGATTAGACACATTAATTAGGCGGTAATTTTATTATAGAGTATCGATGAGGAAATTTCTTTTGAGTTGGGGAGGGGGGGGGGGGGCTCAGACGTTCTTACGCGGGGATGGGGCTTCGCCTCTACCCGAAGAATTGTATGAAAGAAACTCTTCACGCAAACCACTTAGATTAGACAAAATTGCCTTTGTATTCAATGTTTACTCGATAATCAATGACGTCATATTACTGTGTGCACTCTCCGGCTTGACTCTGTGCTAAATGTGGCGACGTCATACTTCGTTTTTCGAATTACTTTGCAGGTTTTTAATTTCCTTGTGTTTTCTCTATAGCGTTCTTGTCAGATAGAATTTTTGCTTATGTTTTCTCTAGAGCGTTCTTGTCAGACAGAGCGTTCTTGTCAGATAGATAGATACATACATACACAGACAGCGAAACTATTAGTATTAATTGGCAGAATGTCTAAGGGCAGCAATCTCGGATATATTTTGACTAATATCTAACAGTCTGCATACAACTTTTCATCTACAGGCTTATTTATTCATTCAAGCTGCAACATTAGACTTAAAGCGCCTAGGACAGGAACAGTGATCAATTTTAACAATTATATATTTGAGGTACATGGATCAATTAAATTTCTTTGTCAGTTAAAATTCTAAAAAACTTAAAGTTATTTAGCCACCAACAAGCTTCCTATTGATAAAATTAACAATTACTTTTACACAGTTACACAAGTATAAAAGCATATGACTGACTCCCATTAACAAGATTAACAATCACATTTGAATATTACAGAACGATACAACAATTAATATACAGCAGCAAGCACAACTTACATTTAATAAGGTTGACTTTGTCTACAGTGGACACCTTGCCAAAGCCAGGTATGGCTTTAGCAAACTTCACCATGCCCCTAATGACATTCTCTAAATAAATGCTAACTCTGTGAAAACGATGTTGACGTCCGTCAGTGTCAAGACCTGTCGTGGCAAAGATATAATCATATTCATGATCTGGGAGCTTTGGCAGAGTGCCAAATATTTCTGAGTGGAGTTTACAATGTTCCTGCAGAGTAAAAGAGTTGGAATAATAAATGCCACAAGAATTAACCAAATAATTTTATAAAATTTATGCAAAATATAAAGTGCTGATGAAGGCAGAAAATTCTAAAAATACCCAAAACAGGTTATTTAGTGTTGGAGTTGATTCATTTTTTAAATAACTGCTGAAAAAGATATTAGTGTAAATTAGGTAATGAATTTTGTAAATGTTTTCTTAAAAAATTATCATTGTGTGAAAACCATTTTTTGTTACATAAACTCTTAATTTGTCAATAAAAAATGCCGCCATTTATTCTAACAAAAGCACTGAGTAGAAACAGCACAATTCACAAAATCTTTGACTAGGGACCATTAATAAATGACATCACACACCTAAGAAAGTAGTGAGTCTGAATTTTGTAATGTTGTGCTCCTTGGGGGGAGTGGGTTCAGGAAATGTAACATAACAGAGATTTTTAATTCTCAAGGACAGAAGTTAAAAAACATGTTAATTTCCCTTCATTAATTATGGCTGAGTGGAGGGAGAATAGAATGGTTGTGACATTGTAAGAGGGAGAAGACTGGCTCTTTGTGTTGATATGTGGCAATAGATGGAGAATACGAAGTCTAAGAATTGGCTTAATTTACAGACCTATTGATATTGCTCTGAAATGGTTTGATAAAATGTAAAAATGTGTATATAAAATAAATTGAAATAATTCTAAAAGAAAGAAAAAATTACAAAAGTTTGTATTACAATATAAGGTTTTGTCCAGGTTTCAAAATATACACTACCTCAATAACTGAAACAAAATTTTTCCAAAATCTAATAAATCAACACATAAGTTTTTAGCAACTGTTTTTTAAATTTATTAAAATTTAAATCTAATATATGTGAAACAAAGATTAAGTGATGTGATATATGGTGTGATTAGAGAAATTACTTACAATGTGCTCTATCTGCTGCCTCAGCTGTTCCTCCGGAGACAAGCGACCAAAGACAGGCACAACAAAACATTCATGGGCCTCCACCAGCATCCTGACCACCTTCTCCTTGTCCTGGTACAGCAGGGACACGTCCTTGTTCTCCAGGTTACACCCACAGGAATCACAGAAAGTGCCGAGAAAGTCTGAACTTGCTATCTGAGAGCTGACACACGTTGAAGAAGAGGAGGAAGAGTTTGATAAAGGGCCGCTGGTGCCGGAGGAGAACGGGGAGGATGTACACTGGAAGTGGTCGTTGCAGCAGGTAGCGGGCGACGAGACAGGGGTGGAGTTGACTGACGACAGGGGTAACTGTTCGTATGAGGTGTCTGACGGATGATTTATAAACGACTGAGTTGTTAACGAGGATGACAGAACAGCTGTGGCGGTAGCTGATAGGACAGCCAGGGGGGATAAAACGGACGAATTAGATTCCAGCATGGATGGTGATTTTTCACGGCGATCCTGACACGGCGGTTGTGAAACTGGTGACGATGTCAGTAATGTCAACAAAGGTGACTGAGGGTTTGTTGTTTGTGGTTCCAGTTTTATTGTGAAATTTGGGCTGTTTACATATACACTGTCAGTCACTGTGGGGAAGGCATTGTTGAGGCTGGATGCATGATATGCAATTTGGCTATCACAAGAGTTTTGGCTCCCTGAGTCTGTGTCCATGCGTGGACTTCTCAGCAGTTTCAAAATCTGACTGGAGTTTGTTACCCCGGTTGGAACCTGGACGGTTCGCTGTAGTTTCTTGACTTCCAGGATGTCGTTGGTCCGTTTCACAGATGTGTATCTGCCAGTTTTTATAGCTGAAATACAAGTGACAGGTAAATTACAAAATATTACGGTATTTTTGTGCCACGACAGGACTGAGGTAGAACCAAGTAAGAAGAGTTATGTTTGATAGGCTACTATATTATGCAAAAAGCTATCTTTTATAATATATTTTTTACTTTAAATATCCGGAAGAGTTGAAAAGGGAAAGAAGTGACTAACTTTAATTTTATATTATAACTAACTTAAGCAACTAAATTTGTAAATCTAAGCATCTTGAAGTTTACAGAGGATTCAACAACTGTATAATAAAGATTTTAAAAAACCTGTTATGTTATGTACTAGTAGTTCTTAAAACATAACTACATACCTTCTTTACCCATACCGACCATAAGACACTTCTGATAGCGACACTTTTGACACAGCTTATCTTTCCCGTGTTCAATAACACACTGGCCATCATTATCACATTTGTACTGATCATGAAGCTTCAAGCTTCGATGAAAGAAACCCTGAGCACAAAGAGAAAATGAAATATCTGGATAATGTTAAAAAAAAATGCTAAAATCAATTTCTTCTAAAGTAAAGAAACATTTTTTAACAACTGTTTATTTTTCATAGCACAATAAAGGAAAAGGGGAAAATTTTATTTTTTCTTACCTATTTTTTAATTAATTATTAAAATTAATAAATAAATTAGGTACATCGCATAATTATTTTCTTCTCATTAAATTGTGTTTTTCTTTACATACATCATCTCAAGCACGAGTGTATGGGGTCATGTTATCTTTCTTCTGGACAACAAATATGGTAATAAACAGTGATATAACATCCTGTTTTCTTCCTATTCCTGCTAGACCAAGCATGTGCAATCTACATAACATTAAGCACACTAAAGGGCAAAAGTTCACAACTGAAGACAAACTGAACTGATCAGTGTGATGTTTTACCTTGCAAGCTTCACAAGTGTTGGCCCCATAATGGAAGCCTGCACCAGGGGCATCACACACCCGACATGGAGGGAGATTTGTTTTGGAGTTGTTTTCTGGGTCTACCTGTTTTCTTTTTCTACCCATTTTCTGAAACAAGAAAATCAACAATCTGATTAGAATACAATTAGTACCCATTTAAAATAGGATAATTTCAGAAATGATATGAAATTAATCAGTAGCAAGATATGTATATAAAGTCTACAAACTGTTTTAAAACCGCATATTCTAAACAACAACCCTTTTGACAAGATCATCTTTAAAACAATTTCTTTCTTAACAATGTCACTGAGTAATAAAGTGTAAGTCTAATTAAAAACCCTTAAACATCCAAAAAAGTTATCAATTTTCTACAAACATCTGTTCACTGAAGGAAAGTAGGACTTCTTAATGACATCTTTGTCATGAAATTGCCCACTCAATGTAAAGAAAATAAAATTATGAACAAAACTGGCATTGGCCTTAGACTTGAACTGGATTCAACTTTGACTCTTATAACCAGATCAAATGGTAACCATTACAAAGTTCTTTAGTATTTGCCATAAAATAGCATCACTTAAAAGTTAAACATAAATTTCTTCAAGTTGAGTTGACTACCGGTATATTTAATGCTTTTAATCCTGTTGGATTACATTTTGATGACCTGGTGTACCCTCCCCTTCCCATACTTTACCCACATTACAAAATAACATTTATTATTTTCACTCACAGGCATCTCATTTCAATTTTGTAAACACTTGTATGTAAAAACTAAATCATTTTAATCAGAAATATAGTACGATTCCTTTTGTTCAAACATGGTGGCGTTTTAAGTTAAAGTCCTAAGGTGAAATATTAATTGCTTGAATAAATCTGTCAAAATCAATATTAGCATTCTGTTTAGAGCCATGTGTCTGGTTTATAGTAATCTAAGTAAATTATTTCTTACATTAACATTTCTTTAAAACTAGCAATAATGAATTCTAAAGACATAAAAATATATAGCAGAGACAGAAATTAATGTTTATTATCTTGTATACATACAGTCATTACACCTACACATCTAAACTTTAACCAACATCCTGTTAGAGTGTTGCTAAATTAATTATTGTAATTATAAACTATAACAAGTACAACTTTCTCATGAGAAACAACAATTACAATTTGATTCTCCATCACATGTGACACTTCATCCTAACCCAATCCCTAAATCCAACCTTCAACTCAACCTTAGTCATCAGATTAGAATATCATTTCTTTGTTTGTGGATTAAAAGTACTTATTAATTGCACAGCTTTATTATCAGTCAAGAGTGACTAATAATTTTAAAAATTTCAACCCTCAGTAGAAAATATCCATACAAGTTTTTTTTTTAAACAGAAGGTATATAACATTAACTAAAATCGCATACATAAGAGCTTTTGTTATACCAAAGCAAAACATATTTTTAAAATAGATTCAGAAATTATTGTGGCAGCAACAACAATTTTTAATGAACTAGCTGACATTATGAGTCGTTTCTGTGATCTATGAAAATAGATATTTGATTCAATAATTTAAATTAATAGATGTATTGAACTACAAAATAATTGAAACTAATGCATTAACAGAGCACTGTCTAGTAATTTACTGAGTCAGTAGTTAAACTCCACATATGTGTGAGGTGCTGTTCAAACATGAGAATAGTGTATCACTTTGTGAATCAGCTATTTCAAGCTGCCCAATTGGTAATCTCATGATTTAGCATCAGTAATTATCCAGTATTGTTTATTAATTTTCGTAACCATTAGCTGCTGTAAGCCATATTTTTTTGGCTGTTGAAATATAAATAAAATTAGCAACTATTAGAATCTGTTGGCCAAAATATTTAACCCTTTCTCCCATTTCCTGAGCTCCCAGGGCCAAACCAATTTTCACTTATCTGCTTCTAACTTTGCCTATAACTTTTGAACCGTTTGAGATAATCAAGCCAAATTTGGTTTCCAGACTCAGGATCAAACAACAATGCAGCAAGATTCTGAAATTCTTTATTTGTTTACAATGTATGAACAGAACAATGTATATAAAACGAACACGTAATTATTGTTTTGATAGAACATAGAAGAAACAAATTTACATTTAGTAATTGTTTTGTTATTATTGATACCTGGCCATACTAGTTCATAGCCAGAAGTCCACTTTTGTGTGATAACTTTCAAAACAGTTATCACTGCCGGACCGATGCAAAGAAAAACTTCGCATGTTTTGCACCAGTAAACAGTTGTTTTTTTTCGTTTCAGCAAGTCTTTGTCCTTGGCACCACGTGCATTATAACGTACATTGTCACTGTCAATTTCAATTTCACTGAGTTCAGTCTCAAATTCAACGTCACTATCATCACGCTATAGACCAGGAATATTATCTTCTTCATCAGAATCAATAAGCAGTTGTATTGCCTGAGATGCAGTCATTCTACTTCTTTTGTTGATATTTCGGTCTTTTGCTTCATCTTTTGCACCAACTTTATATGCTGAAGTCGATGGCTGTGGCTCAGCTTTTCGTTTCGGCGGCATTGCTACGAAATGTAAACACTTTCACTTTTCCTAAAATCTATTTTTAGAATCATAATCACGCACTAAAAAGACATATGCGCAGTTTTAGTCAGTCTTCCGCTAATTATATTTAATTAGACGGTATACCGGCCGCTAGGAATATGACGCTATATCATCGGGCCGGAAAACCGGCTTTTCGGACATATATGCCTATTGTTGAAGCCGGTTTACCGGCCTGGCGGGCTCAAAGGGTTAAGTCAACTTTGGTAATTAATGTTTTTTTAGAAACATATATAAAAAGTTGCAGAAGATTAGTGACAATTAGTAAATAATGATTACAAAATAGTAAAAAGAAATCAATTTTCAAATGTGTAGAACAATGTTTAGCGAGAATTGATTTGCAGAAATAATTAGTAACAACCCAAAAAACATTAGAAATAAAAATGATTAGCCAAATAATATTTAACATCGAACTATAAAATCTATCCAAATTTTAAGAATATAGGATTAGTAACGTAATGATGAAACCCTCTTAAAATATTATGTCATACTTATTATTAGGTCACGCTAGTATTTTATAAAATTTTCATTTTTGTTTTCCCACTTGCTTCATAAACTTCATTTTTTACAGAGCTTATAAAACCGTATATTTTAAATAGAAAAAAGTAATCTATCGTTTTAGGGACGTAAAATCGGCTGAGGCTAGTAATGTGCGAGAAAGGTGGCTCATTAATATGGTTTTAATACAAGTATATTATTGTGATACTTTTGTATCAAATATAATAGATAGTTGGATAATAAACCGAATATATCAGAGAAGGCCAGAAATTAACTTTAAACTGCCTTGTTTGCGAGCAAGATTTGCTATATTGTCAGAGGCCATCTGTAAATTAGAGTGGTTTCCCCTGAATCTCAAGCTAAAACGTTACCAAAATACTTGTTACAGTGTTACAAGATGGCTGCTGAAATAAATGAGCTTGGTTGCATCTGATAAAAAATTTTTCACAAAAAATGTTTTAATAACAAACTTTTATGTACTAATGCACTAAAAAGTAGAAAATAAATTATAGACTACTATTTAAAAAACTATAAAGAAAAGCGTGGGTCTCTTCCTAAACATTAGTAGAGGTATCCAATAGATACTAAAGTGACCCACGCTTTTCTTTCTTTAAATAGTAGTCTATAATTTATTTTCTACTTTTTAGTGCATTAGTACATAAAAGCTTGTTATTAAAATGTTTTTTGTGAAATTTTTTTTAGTACTTTACATCTTCTTATTTACACTAGAGTTTCATGACTAAAAACCATTCACACCAATTGAAACGTGATGACGCGCTATTGAACGTGATGACGCGTGTGGTGCGGTTCGATAGACATGCCTACTAATTCGGTCAAAATTTTAATTAATTCATAAAAAATTAATTAGGCATCCAATTGAGTCAAATTTAATGTCACGATGCATTGTCTTCATGTCTTGACCCATGTGCAAACTGTGAACCGTATCGGTCAAGTGGAAGTGTTCAAATTTTCGCTCCTGCGTTTTGATCTAGACAGACTGACGACTGACGAGGAAGTGAGTTAAATAAAAGCTTGTAAAAACATCACCAATCTTTATTTATTATTGAAAAGTTTAAATATAGGCCTAATTGTTTAAAATAGGTATGTGGATGAAAGTTTGAAACATTTTTGTAACTTTTGAAATAAAAAAACCATTCTAAAAATGTGAAATAATTACAAAAATTTGATGAGTCACCCTTTTTTCACATTACTAGCCTCGGCTGACTTTACGTACCTAATAGTAAAAGGATAGATTACCAGAAAAAAAGTATTTCTCCTCTCCTATTAAAGCTAGTAGGCCTAATATGAATTTGGTATCAATAGAATTCTTAATCAATCCTTCCTACTGATTAGTTAGGGCATTAGGTAAAGTTCTAGATCTAGATTCTAGATTTAAAACTAAAAGATCTTGATTCTAGACTCTAGAGATATTCTAGAACTAGAGTCTAGTCTAGATTCAAGAATCTAGATTAGATTTAGATCTAAGTCTAGATTTAGAATCTATAGGCCTATCTAGATCTAGAGATCTAGATCCAGATCTAGATTTAAAAGTGAAAGCTAAGAAATCAAGATTTCAAGTCCGTGAACGTAAAAAATTGTAAAAAAAAGCTCTGCCTCTGAGTGAGTCGGATTGCGTAGGCCCTAATTAATTAAACATTTTAATAATTGTTAAAGAGGATAAGCTTAGTTGAACATTTAAAGAACAAATAGATCTAGAATCTAGACTAGATTATAAACAAACCGAAGGAAAGAATGGTTTCCAAAAAATAGATTTATAATTTAAAATTCTTGTCATACGACGGAAACCGTCAGGCAGATGCCATGTTGTTTTTCTAAATTCTAACACTGGTCACATGATCATACATAGATTCTAGATTCTAGATCTACAGAAGCATAGGCCTAGCATAGGCCTAGGCCTAACCTAAGACCTTTAATATTATTTACGCACTCGTTCCTAACTAATTAACTAAAATGTGTCGCTCTACTTAATTACGCTAGCTATGTTTTCCCTTGGTCGATGAGAAGTTAAAATCTTATTAAAGTATTATTTAACATTTCTTCAAGAAAAGCATTCAAAAATGTTCTGTGATACTTTTTACAAAACTTGAGGGAACTGGTTTATTTTGATCATGTATCAAATTATTTTTCGGGGTTACCTCTCTTGTATTGTAAAAATAACCCGTTTCCTTCACAAACCATTCCGATCTTGAATGAAGCAGTAGATCTAGTCTAGATCTATAAATCTCATATGTGCTTGATAATATATTCAGCAATGATCATTTACTTTGCCAACACTACCTACCAATCAACTAGATTACTAGATCTAATACAACGCAAAAAAATTAAATTTTTAGATTTGGAGTAAATCACTTAGATAAGTTTATTAATCAACCCTTAATGGATGTATTTTAATTAAATCAACAATTAAACCACAGCAATCAAGCTGGTTGCAGTTCTGTTTTATGTTGTAGTTAAAATCTCTGTGTTTAATGTTGTAAGTTAGTGTAAGCCCCAAGCCCCTAGTTGACCTTTTCGCGTTATTGGTGCATTTCGACTTTTTCTGTTTTAGTTTAACTGTTGTTAATTCTTCTCTGTTTAATATTGTATTTAACCCATTCTGTGTTTGATGGTGTAGTTAACAATTTCTGTGTTTAATGTAAATTAACTCTAATCATGCATTAATTTTAACGGATAATGCAATGCTACTTTATCCATTTTCGCTCGACTTGTTTCTCCCCCCCCCCTTCTATGTTGTCACTCAGGTCCCGTCCATCCACCCCCCTCCATCCAAAGCCCTGTAACGCCACTGTATATATGATGGCAGTAGTAAAAGATATTTTGAGGTTTTTGTTTTTTAAGGAGAGGCAGTGTTGAAAAAATCGAGAAAACATTGGATTACTTCACAGGCACTTACTTCAGTAAGGCTTTTAATCGAGAAAACATTGGATTACTTCATTGGGGTCTTCCATTTACCATTTATGACGTCTACACACTTTTGCGGACGCGTGTGGACTGGGGTCGGGTCACTGTGGACGTCTATATGTGGAATTAAACTACAAAATACTTACATTTGATCATTTTTAAAAAAAATTAAAAATTCACATAAAATGTAGATTATACAATAAATCAGCAGTTCTCGTAGTAAATTTATTGAAAATCTACCACCCACCAAAAAAAAATAAAAAATAATCGATTTTTTTTAAACAAGTGGGAGGGGATGGGGCATTGAAAGCGGCAATTTTCTAAAACAATTCATGGTATTTCAAGTTTATTTTTAATATTTTAAACAATTGCAACCATATCATAGAATGTCTACATCATTATTTTGTGTCAAAGCTTAAAATGATGAAGATCTAGTCATTTTTTTTTCAAGTAAAAACTCAAAATAACCACATTAAAATTAAATATTTAAATATCAGCAAGTGTAGGCCTATACTGTGCTCGCTTGGTCAGGTGTGTAGGTCGAACGGTCAGCGCGACCTAAAAAAAAAGGGGGAGAGGCAGTTTGTTATGGAAACACATGCAGCGTAAAGTTGAGTAAAAGCAGTGGCGTAGCGAGGTCGGGTGTCACCCGGTGCGGCACTTAATGGTGTCACCCCCCCCCAGAGGCACAGAGACCCTTCCCAGCGACAAAACTTTCAAATTTTCGATTTGCACCCCCCCCCCCTCAAACTTTCGATTTGAATTCCCCCCCCCCCCCCCCCTAGAGTTTTTCTCTATATATTTTGCTATTTTTTGCCTTGGTGTCACCCCCCTAAATGGTGTCACCCGGTTCGGTCCGCACCCCTCGCCCCCCCCCTCCCCTCGCTACGCCCCTTAGTAACAGTAATATAATGAAGACACGTTGATTAGCCGAATTTATCCGAACCCAGAGCCACAAAGACAGTAAAAACTTCGGTCTAAAGATTCTTCAATTAAAAAAAATATTATGACAACCTGCAAATCTCTGACTCTTTATGAAAAATAATGGGTAAAAAAGCCTTTAAAATCGAGAGGCAGTGTACAGCGTCCCAGCGCTATAACTCTTTCTATAAAGAACAAATTTAGATAGTCTTAGCACATTCACACGGTAAGTTTACACGCCGTAGACTTACGGACATCCTGAAAAAGTAAAAGTGTATATAATCTCCTTCCGCTATATTTAGTTTATACAAACTTAAAAAAACAACATATTTTAAGTTTACTTTCAGACACCAAAGGCAACAATTGTTGTACCAGATTTATATATATATATATATATATATATATATATATATATATATATATATATATATATATATATATATATATATATATATATATATATATATATATATAATGTGATAATGTATAAATGTGTTCAAAGCCATAAGCCTCGTGCATACGTTTGTTAAATAGTCGTCAGATCTCATTATGACTTAATATGACGTGTGGTCATTACAGTTTCTGCTACTTTATTCGGTACAATTATCGTTTCTACCACAGCTACCGTTACTTTAAATAATGAATTTCCACAGTGGACGTGAGTGGACGGGGTGTGGGGGATACTTTTATTCCAAAATAGTTTGGACGTCATACATTTATGAACCTTTATGGGGGGACCGGTACTTAATTTTTATTTTATTAAAGATCAGCAATTGAACATTGTCTACATAGCTAAAACAAAGATATTGATATGTTTTAAAGATAACATATCTCAAACATGTTGAGAACAAATGTTGAACCTTAAAAAGTTGAGTTTATATGTATTTTATATGCAATTTTGTATGCTAAAAATCTCAGTACGTATAAGACATAATAATACATAAAGTAAAAGCCACATTTAGAAATGGTTACAGAACAAACTGATAGAAGGATGTTTAGATTAAACACAAACTTTTTAAAATATGAATTTTTTTCAAAGTCACTTAGAAAAAAGAGTCTTTGTGGAGAGACATGAACTTTAAACAACCATAAAAATTAAATAAAGAAAGGTATCATTAAAAGCTTCTATCAGTTTGCAGAACAACCTATATTGTAAAGACTGTGCAAGTTTCACTGCATTCTGTAAGACAGTTTTTAATATTTCTTCTTTAG
Source organism: Physella acuta (assembly GCF_028476545.2). NCBI lineage: Eukaryota > Metazoa > Mollusca > Gastropoda > Physidae > Physella > Physella acuta. The sequence continues at coordinate 148,303 of NW_026732994.1, read as the reverse complement.
AAAATTTAGGCCAAAAAGTGTCAATGCTTATTTTTGTAAAAAATAAAATGTTATCCAAACTAGGCATCTATAAACACTAAAATAAGTATTTCAACACATTTTTTGAGTACAGTAGATTAGTTCAAGTAATTGATGGGATGTTAGAGTTGCATTAGACTATTAAATATACATAGGCAAAAAGATAATGAAAATGCGATTTTTAAGTACTGGTCCCCCCTTATGTAGTAACACAAGTCTATATACAATTTAATAAAGACCTATCTCTATGTATACATGTATATGATGTCTGATTAATGATAATTAAGGTTGAAATAAACAATAAGGTTTCAAGCCAGAATACAAGAGTGTATTTTTTTTTCACTTGAGATAGACAAGTTATGATAATACATGAATATGTGTGTATCTAAAACTATTTAAAATTAATACAAATTAACAATATAAATGATTATTTATTCGTAGTTATTTTGTTTTAATATGATCTCAACAAGCAGCCAAACTATGATTCATATATGTAATTTGTTATTCCTGTTTTTTTTTTTTACCCCGCAATTTAATAAGATGTGTAAGTTGTCTCTTGTATAATTTAGATAACCAACATAAAAGAAAAAATATAAAGTTTACAACAAAATACAAGTTTACGTTAAATATATTTAATAATTTGTTTCATGTCAGTGTTATAGGCTCATTGTTATTTTAATACTAGCTGCATCCCGTGCTCCGCCACGGTAAATCTTTTTAAAATGTACCAACTGGGGAACAGAACAAAACTAAACACAACACAAACGAACGAAAAAAAAAAAACACAAAAGAAAAAACAAACACAACACTCATAACATAAACACAATTTAAATGCAATCATAAAGGCATATTGCTGACAGTCTAGCCCGAGCCGGACGCGTCTGACACAGTGAATGACTATAAAAAAGAGGCGTAGCGACCCTTTCCGGCGCCCGGGGAAAAACTTTCAATTTGACCCCCCCCCCCCTCAAACTTACGATTTGCACCCCCTCTCCTCAAAATTTCAATTTCCACCCCACCCCCTTAAACTATCGATTTGCACCCCCCCCCCGTTCAGACTTTCGATTTGCACCACTTTTGATTTGAAAATCCCCCTCCCCCCTTCAAACTTCCGATTTCCACCACCCGCCCCCGCACATTTTTTTCAACCCACTTTGGCGCCCCCTTAGGTCGGCAACCGGGGACATATGTCCCCCCCCCCTCTCTACGCCTCTCCTATAAAACCCCCAGCAGTATTTAAAATATCCGTGTTTTACCTACCATATTATATCACTTTATCAATTCACGCATTTTTTTCCCAGTACTATAAATTTTAAAAATTTACAATAGAGTTTCATAACTAAAACCATTTCGCACCAAATGAACGTGATGACGCGTCTATAATAGTGCTTAATAGTTGATTAAAAATTATAAGTAGTAAACATTACATTCAGTGGATAAAATAAATAAAAAATAGCCTTTTATCAATCAATGCTAATTATAATATTCCAACAATAATGTACTCTTACACGTCTGCATAATTTGCATTCACATTTTGCTAATTATATTATTCCAACAATTATTCCTTCTTGCAGATTCTGCATTCACATTTTTAGCGTGAGTTCAATTTATTTTTAAAATACCTCCCTTAGCAAAATTACTAAACAGTTTAATTAGATTTTTCTAACCTACAGTTATTATGTTATAAAAATGTATCCACTTTTTCTAGGAATATTAACGAAAACGATATTTGACATTGATCCTTTTAATATGTTTTAGCAATGTGCGTGTATTTAATATTCTCTTTACGTTATGCAAAATTGTACAAACAGTGGAATTATAAAATAGCTCTATGTCGTTATATAAACAGACCCTACTCTACTACTTATAACAAGACAATGCGATGCACTGCCAATTTTTTAACGGGTGCCAAGTGCCAACATAGTCGCTCTAAAACTATGGGCGCCTAACCGTGTATTGACGAAAGTTGTACCCTATATGGCGCCGCAAATAAGAAACTTTAGTTTTCTATTTCGCAGAAATATTCTCGGGAGTATTCTCATCTACTCCCTAAAGTATCATGGTACTCGGATGAACCGCATCGGAGTTTTATTTTTTATATACCGTGTATAGAGAAAAAAATCGCCCCCCCGGAGGGGGGAGGGGGGGCGCCGCCCTTCCAATATTAAACAATATTTTTTTGCAGAACCCTACCATTGCGTGATCTAATCATCTCCCCAAAGTTTCATGGTACACTGATGAACGGTGTGAAACCGAAATTTTATAAACCGTATATAGAGAAAAATCGCAGCCTCCCGTGGCGCCGCCCTTGCGAAATTAAAAAAGGATTTTTTTTCACAGAACCCTTCCCTGAATTGTTCTAATCAACTCCCCCAAAGTCTCATGGCTATCGGATAACGGCATCACACCAAAATCGACTTTTATTTTTATATACCGTTTATAGAGAAAAATCGCACCCTCCCGTGGCGCCGCCCTTGCGAAATTAAAAATGATTTTTTTCGCTAAAGTCTCATGACTATCGGATGAACGATGCCAAACCAAAATAGACTTTTAGTTTTATACTAGCCGTCCCGGCCAGGCCCTGCTCTGGCTTCTGTGAAAAACTTTTCTGTTAAAGATCATTACCTGTGTGTTTAGTAATCATCATAAACCCGGCATTGCCCACCCAAACCACAACAAACCAAAAGAACAAAACGCAAACATAACGCTAACACAATTACAAATACAAATGAAAACAAAAACCTAACAACAAACCCAACCACAATCACAAACACCAATACAAACACAAAGAAAAAACAAACAAAAAAGCAACCGAAAACAAAAACCTAACAACAAACCCAACCACAACCACAAACACCAATACGAACACAAAGAAAAAAAAAACAAACGAAAAAGCAAACGAAAACAAACATAATCCAAACGCAAAACCAACCACAAACACAAACCCAAAGAAAAAAACACAAACGAAAAAGCAAACGAAAACAAAACAAATCCAAACGCAAAACCAAGAAAAAAAAACACAAACGAAAACGAAAAAAGAAAGAAAAAAAACGAACCAAATCAAAACGCAACCACTAAAGCAAACCCAACCTAAACACAAAGAAAACACTAACGCGAACATAAACGCAAAGTGCTCACAGTCTACCCCGGGGCAGAATCGCCTGTTTCAGCTTAATAATCGACTATAGTACCCCAACTTATTCATAGTCTTTTGCACTCACTTAAACGAACGTAGGTGCCAAAACAAACCAAATGAACAATTATAATACTCCAAGCTTATTCGTGAAGTACCTACAACATTTGCACTTGATCTATCCCCGCTAATTATGTAATTATTTTTTTTCCCAACACCAAAGTAAAGTAATAAAAAGTAAATACTTTTCCACTAATGCAATGTTTTATAAAGGGAAGTAATTGTGTTTTCCTAATTTATCAAAGGGAAGTAAGTGCTAAAGGACTAAATATAAATAATTTTCAGACATAATTAGAATTTTTGTTATTTTTTAAAAATTGTGTTTATTGAACATGCCGACAATTATTACTATCAGTTTGAAAAATGAAAATTATTTCCCAACACTTTCAATAGTAATTTTTTAACTCATAAATTTAGACTATGAGCACGGTAATAGTCTAACACTTAAATCCATAGAAGTATGTCAACGACAAACAAACATTTACATGTTACATACAGAATTGAGCTTTATATATTAGATACCGTATATAGAAAAAAGCAAATCGCGCCCTGTCGGGGCGCCACTCTTGCGAATTTGAAATTTTTTTTTTCGCAGAAACCTCCCCAGGAATATTCTCAACAACTTCCTAAAGTTTCATGCCTATCGGATGAACGGTGTCACTGCAATTCACTTTCATTGTTTTTATATACCGTATATAGAGAAAAATCGGACCCTCCCGTGGCGCCGCCCTTGCGAAATTAAAAATGATTTTTTACAGAACCCTTCCCTAGAGTGGTATAATGAGCTCCCCAAAGTGTCATGGCTATCGGATGAACGATGTCAAACCAAAATCGACTTTTATTTTTATATACCATATAAAGAAAAAAACAAATCGCGCCCTGCCGGGGCGCCACCCCTGCGAATTTGAACTTTTTTTTTCCGCAGAAACCTCCCCAGGAATATTTTCAACAACTTCCCAAAGTTTCACGGCGATGTGATTAGAGGTGTAGTAATGCATAAAGGACAAACAAACAGACACACACACAAACATATATATATATATATATATATATATATATATATATATATATATATATATATATATATATATATATATATATATATATATATATATATATATACCTAATCCTAATCAAATATCGTTATATTGAAATAATAAATGTTAGTAGATCTTTTAAAACTGAGACATTTTATAAATTGTAACTTTTTGCTCTTTAGTCTGTGAAGGTTGCCGACCCCTGTTGATACATGAACACGAGCTGTAGAAGTCAAGTTTGAAGCGGGTCACATAAGCAGTGGCGTAGCCAGGATATAGATATAGATATAGATATAGATATAGGTATAGGTATAGGTATAGGTGTAGGTGTAGGTGTAGGTGTAGGTGTAGGTGTAGGTGTAGGTGTAGGTGTAGGTGTAGGTGTAGGTGTAGGTGTAGGTGTAGGTGTAGGTGTAGGTGTAGGTGTAGGTGTAGGTGTAGGTGTAGGTGTAGGTGTAGGTGTAGGTGTAGGTGTAGGTGTAGGTGTAGATGTAGATGTAGATGTAGATATAGATATAGATATAGATATAGATATAGATACAGATAAAAATATTTTTGCGGGGTGGCCCATTTTTTCTAGTTCCGCCACTGAATACAACGTATGCATCTCTTGTTCGGCAGGCCTTATTTTTATATTAGTTTAGCTATTATAAAATATAGTATGTTTTAATTTAAGGGTCATCTATCTATGACATCCATAATTGAGTCGATAGGCTGTTCCAACTCAGTGTGTGGGGAGAAGGGTCCACGCTACTTTTATGCCAATAATGGTCATTCATTGGTCTGGAGCCAATATGTCGGGAGTCATTTTGTCAAAAGCCAATATGTCGGGAGCCCAATTGCCTGAAGCCAATATGTTGGGAGCCCATTTGTTGGTAGCCCATTTGTCTTGAGTCCTTATGTCGGGAGCCAATATGTCGGGAGCCGCTTTGTCGGGAGCCAATATGTCGCAAGTCAATATGACGGGAGCCCATTTGACGGGAGCGAATAAGTCGGGGCCCTTTTGACGGGGCTATTTTGACGGGGTCGGTTTGTCGGGAGTCGATTTGACGGGGTCATATTAACGGGGCCGTTTTGACGGGGCCGATTCGTCCCAGGTCGTTTTGACAGGGCACCACAGTACACACATTTCACAATTGACGGACGTTTTTTATAGACTAGTGAAGAATACATTTATGGCTGTCAGCTAACACTAGCTTTGTTATTTCTAGATTATTTTTTTTTGTATTGTGTCTAGCTAATAAACAGTGTATTTTTATCATTCACTTCTTCTCATTATTGAATTTCTAGCATGGTTGCTAATGAGACAGTTGTCTGAACATTTTTTTTTGTGTAAGTCAGAGTACCATAAACAGTGACACAAATGTTGACGGGTTCGTCAATGAAAATTGACGTCACATTAAAATATTGCCTAAAAGTTTTAGAAAAAATAACAAAATGAAAAGCATTTGAAGATCAGTCGAAACATTAATTAATCTGACGTTATTGCTTGTCTTTAAAATATGTAAAATACAAATATATGGCTTTCAAAGTTTGTAAATACACATATTTTAGGAGCTAAAAAATATAATTAAACCTTTTTTTTCTGATCGGTCTATTTTTTTTTTAACTTTTGTGTTCAATAAAATATAGGTTGTAAGCGCCATGGATGGTTGTGGTGTTGTGTATTAATAGAACAACGAAATTGTCTGATACAAACCCAGGTATCTGTAATACAGTAGTTCACGAGATGTATTTTTTGTTGCTGATGACTGGAAGATTTTGGTGATCTATTTTATTAATTGGTTGCTAATTATTGTAGTAACGATGTATCGTGGGAGATTGATTAGAACGTCAGTTATGTTGTGTGTTAATTGTTATCTGTTTTGCAGGAGGACCAACACAATTCCAATAAACAAGATTCACTTGTTAATTTTTTTTTTTTTTTTTTTTGAGTTTATAAAATAAAATGCTAGAATTTCTTTTAAATGGAGTGACACAACGTAATGTTTTTTTATGTTTTTTTTTAAATTATATATATATATATTTTTTTTTTTGCCTCAGAATTTGCCTCAGTTGTGTGTGTTCGTTTAGTACTACAGTTTTCATCACCGGCTTTTGAGGACTGATACAGATTTACAATAGTAACATTTCTTTCCTACTTGTAGCCTACTTTCATTCATTTAAGATGGTTTACTTATACATAGATCTAATACAAAAAGTCTAAATATAGAAAGAAAACAATTGATTGAGAACATTACGAAGGGTGGATGCATTGTTAAACATGCTGATTCAAATGGCTGTTAAAAGAGAAAGCAAACTCGATAAAGTTTTCCATAATAAAAAAAATAATTAAAAAGTAGAAATAAATAAAGCACACCTTCAGATAATCATTTCATATTTTCATACGTGTTGTTTTGTAGTAAAGTATTTTGTCCGACATTATTGTTCATTTATTGTTTATTTATTTATATTCATTTAAATAACTAGTGATATAATCTCTATTAGTATTGTTTCCCTTATAATAGTAGGATTTAAAAATGGGAAGTAATAACTGAATTGTAAATTTATAGTAACGAAAACAAATCAAAATAGCATTCCTAACTACAATGTAGATAACCCTATATTATAATGTAGTATTAACAAAACTGTAATATTTTCATTTGTATTAACTTGAGTTCTGAGTAGGCTATGCATGTGCTTAATATATAAACAGACAAAATGTGACTAAGTACCAGAGAGGGATACAGTTTTAGTCACAAATCAAAGTGTGGTATGGTTGTATGGCTTCTGTTTACACTATACCCACACATGCTAAAAGCCATTGCACAGATTATTTTCACAACATTTCTACATAGACACCAAGCTGGCATGTTATTAATCTCGAAAGTTTTATTTAAATCTCGAATGTATTCAAATCCCAGTTTTAATTTTACCCGGGTTTAGCAAGATGATCTCTTTAGATGTGGTGTCAAACACAACCACTCAAACGACTGTCAGGTTTCCATAAAGAAGTAGCTGCTGTTTTTGTTGATGTAAACAGTCCGCCCAGTTCCACGTTTAAAACAGACAAAATGCGACGAAGTAGTCGAGAGGTTGATTTGTTTAGTCACACATCAAAGTGTGATATTGTTGTATGGGATCTGCTTACACTTTACCCAGACATACCACCAGCCGTTTCACAGATTATTGGCAAAAGGTTTCTACAAAGGCACATCAACATTCTAGTTGCCATTCAATGGTGAAAACAAATATATCAGAACTGCACAACCACAGACCACTGGTCAAACCAATGCAACCAACGACATTTAAACACACCTCAACAGACAACCTGAGACTCATTCAGGTCAGAATATGTAAACTCTACCAAGCTGTCATGCTATTGATTGATTTAATATATTAAAATCCCAAACAGAAAAAAAACACATCTGTTCATTTTAAATACATCTCAAACGAATGTACATGAAGAATCAGGCTGAAATATTGTATAATTTCAAATCGATTACAGAAATGCACAGGCATGTGCAGTTAACCTAAATCGTAAAACTAGCAACAACTGGACATATGCTAGTGCTGTTAGAATAACTTTACATATGAACGGCTTAGTTGAAACAAAAGTGTTGTTAGGATAGGCAAGGGTCGCATCTTGTGGGTCTTAGCCTGCCGACAAGAGCTATTTAAGCATATCTGTCCTGGGCTGGTCTCTCCAACTGTCCCCAGGTTTATCCAGGCTAGTCTCTCCAACTGTCCACATGTAAATCCAGACTAGTCTCATCAACTGTCCCCAGGCGTATCCAGCCTAATCTCTCCAGCTGTCGCCAGATGTATCTAGGCTTGTCTTTCTAACTGTCCCCAGGTGTATCCAGGCTGGTCTCTCCAACTGTCCCCAGGTGCATCCAGGCTAGTCTCTCCAATTGTCCCCATGTGTATCCAGGCTAGTCTCTCCAATTGTCCCCATGTGTATCCAGGCTAGTCTCTCCAATTGTCCCCATGTGTATCCAGGCTAGTCTCTCTAACTGTCCCCATGTGTATCCAAGCTAGTCTCTCTAACTGCCTCCAGGTATATCCAATCTTCTTGATGTCTTCTCCCAGGTCACGTTGCTCCAGATTTCCTTTGATCGGCCTCTTATCTTGTTTTCCCTGTAGATTTCATTTGATGGCCTGTCTTCTTATGCTGGATGCAAGCTTTATTAGTGTGTGGCCAACCCATTTCTATTCTCTCTGAATGAACTCTTCAGCTGGCAGCTGGTTTGTTTGTTGCCATGGTACATAATTTGTGATAGTGTTGGTCAGCGTACGGTCACACAACAGACCACAGATTAGTATAGATCATCCCCTCTCTTTACACACATCTTATCCTAAGTAAATAACAACAAGATGTCTTTCAGTTAGTGTTGACGTTGTTGCATCTTCTTGATAAGTGGGAATGGGATTGTCAAAGATTAAAACAACCGCTACAGCTACATTATTACTCGTATTTATCCATGTATGTTGGAGACAAATCGATCAATCAAAATGAAAACCCCAATTTAAATGTCACAACAAGCATAGATTTACCCAAGTAATGATTTATCCGGGAGACTTGACTACAATGCTTGTGGTCTAGAGATAATTCCTACATTCTGGTTATTTGGGCACCAGTCATGTTTATGAAAAAGCCCTGTAAAAAGCTTGAGAAATATTTCCACATAATTGTTTTCTATTATCAGCTTACAGGCAGAATACATTCTCGAACTAATATCAAAGTGCACATATTGATTTCCTGTTACAGTAACAAAATCATCTCGGCCAGCTCGCTTTCATGATTTTATAAAAATAGATGTTGCTGCTATTACTATTTAAAAAGTCTTGGACATCTCAGCTAAGTTACTTGCATCTATAACTACAACAATACCACGTGAAAGGTGGAGGTTGTAAGATATTTTGTTCATTGCTTCCCACATCCGTTGGTTCTGATCTGTATATGATATGGGAAAGTGACTATGAACATGATATCATCAACTGCAGCATTCTCTTAGTTCAGGGGTCGGCAACCTTTTTAGCCGAAAGAGCCAAACGTTACAATTTACAACATTACCCGGTTTTTAAAGAGCCACTAACATTTGTATGTCAATAGTATATTTGTTTATATATATATATATATATATATATATATATATATATATATATATATATATATATATATATATATATATATATATATATATATATATATATAATCCTAAACAAATATACTATATATACAATTTAAAATAAATAGCTCTGAATATATGAAATAATCTCATTTGAATTTGTGTTGAGAGGATCTACTATGTAAATCAGAGTCAGTGGCGGAACTAGAAAAAAGGGGCCACCCCGCAAAAAAAATTTTAGGCCCCCCCCATATAAATATATAGACCTATATATGTATACATATGTATGTATGTATGTATATATATATATATATATATATATATATATATATATATATATATATATATATATATATATATATATATATATATATATATATATATATATATATATATATATATATATATATACTCAAACACAACATACGAACACAGGATACTTATTCATGTTGGCCTGTTCGTGTTATGAGAAATACGTGGGTATTTTCTTAATTAAAACAAATTACATTCATTAGTGTAAGTGCATTAGTCTGTTTTGTGAAAGTCAGTTTTATATTAACTTTGCCGTAAGACATTTAACCACTCATCGGTCAAAAGAATATAAAACATGAAAGCTTTCTGTAAATAATGGTGTCTCGTGTCATGTTTATTTTTAAGGTTTTTTGTATTTATTTTATTAATTTTAAATACATTTTCTTTTTATACAGTGTCATTCTTTAGTAAGTAATTTATAAACAAATAATAATAAAGAGAAGTAACTGCTTTTTAATTTGTTTAGTACAACTCTATTAAAAAGAGGCTTATGAGCATCACTATTTGACTAAAAAGGGGAAATAAGTCATGGAAGTGGTTTGAACGTTTGCTTATCTTTGATAAGTTTCATTGTAGGAGAAAGATGACTCGGCTTTCACAGTGGTTTAAAAACGAAGGAAAAATTAGCGTGGGGTGGTGTCTATAGAATAAAGATAATCCATCCGCAGCTACGGTAATCTTTTTTACAAAACGAACATTAAGCCAAAAATGCAAGAACATTTTTTTTAACTATAACAATTTTTTTTATGGTCGGCCGTGGGCCCCTAAATGGCGTGGGCCCCCCCGCATTGCGGGGTCTGGCGGCACTGTAGTTCCGCCCCTGATCAGAGTACTTGCATTTGTTTTGAACTGTTCACATCTCTCAGTGAAAACACCCTTCATTTTTATTATGGTGATTAGGGCTAGGGTTAGGGATAGGATTAGGGCTAGGGTTATGATTAGGGCTAGGGTTAGGGATAGGATTAGGGATAGGGTTAAGGATAGGATTAGGGTTGGTATTAGGGTTCTGCGGTTGTAAACACACGCATGCGCAGTACCATCGAAAACATCGCCGCTAAGGCAAGTCGTAGTTTCTCTCCATTGCGCATGCGTATCGCATGCGTATCTTATTCCGACTAGTATCGGCCTATTTAAAAACGCTAAGTATTGTGTTTGTGGCTATGTTTTTTTTCTTAAAAGGTTAATTTTTTTATTAAAAATCGTGCACGACAAAGTATGTATATGCACGTTGATTAAATCGGCTTTATTGCTTTTATTTTAAAAAATAATAACATATTTACATGACTTTTAAAATTTGCAAACACAAACGGATTAAAAAATGCAACTCAGAAAAAAAAACATGTTTTTTTAGTAAGGTCTACGAATATATGTTTTGTAAAAAGTATATGAATTTTGAAATATTGTTTGTTGTTTTAACTAGTTATATTGATCAATATTTATATTCAATAATGAATGTTATGTTTAATTGAAGGTTTAAGTCGCAACTTACAACTACGTCTAGTGAGTTATGTGTTGCTGCCGAGGAAACAAGGGCAGTGACCTAACCTAGTGTAAAGCGTATATATGTTAGTTATTGTCTCCCTTAGACCAGTCTTTAAAGTTTAAATTGTCGCTACATGGTTCCTAAGATCGTGTCCGTGTCTGTAGTACAGGTCTGTCACAGTCACCCATCGTCTCACGAGTTCGGCCTATCTGGTGATGTGAGTTGTCACGTCCGACTGACGTTGACTTTTATTTCTCCTTCACCACAGTGTTTCTTTCAAAGCTACACGAAAAGAAAATTGACTTTGTTTATTCTAGAGTAAATAATTATAATGCCACAAAAATAATGACTTTATCGATACTTAATAATAATGACACCTACATTACAACCTAATGTATTTATTTAATCTTAAAAGTGGTCTGCATTTAGTGTTTGTTTCATACTTTTTTTCATACTAATAAAAGTATATTTTCTATTTAAATTCGTTATCGTTATAGAGAGCGGTAGACGTTCTTAAAGGCCTCAGAAGTCAGAAACATTTTCTTTCTAAAACATTATGAAAAAACAAATAATATCTATTATTCTTTTTTAAAGAAAATGTAGAAAACACAAAGAAGTTGATTTTTAGGAGCCAAACAAAATCATTAAACGATATCCTCACTTGTCCTTTAAATGTGTACAAAGAAAACTACTATTTTTATTTTTTTGCATTTACAGAGATATTTTAAATATATATATGAAAACAACTCTCATTGTTTGATCATAATTGAAACAATTTATATAAAATAAACTGTTTTTTTATCACTACTACTGTATGTTTGTTTCATTTGATTTTTTTTTCAATTCTTGTACCAAACCTGTTTTGACTATTAAATAGAAGATTACGTCCCTTGCAAACATTCCAAAATAATAAAGTAATTGGTAAAAATGTAAATAATCTCTATGTGTAAACTAAAAAATAATAATGTGTGGCCGGCAAAGTTCCTAATCATTTAGACAAATAATAAACTATGTAACCGGACCTACTGACGCCACTAAAATATTTATGTAACTCTACTTAGTTACGCCACTAAAACATTAATGTAACCCGACCTTGTGACGCCACTAAAACATGAAAGCAACCCGACCTAGCGACGCCACTAAAATAGTAATGTAACCCTACCTTGTAAAACATTATTGTAACCTGACCTAGCGACGCCACTATAAAAGGAATGTAATCCATCCTAGTGACGCGACTAATACATTAATACGAAATATTACCACAAGAATGGTTTCTATTCTTTTATGGACTTACGTGCAGGTGACAATTATGCAATTTTAATCGATTGATGAGATTTGGCTACAGACGGTTTATTTTATTATATTTGAACTAAATGTAATTTAATTCTTGGTTATATGTGTACGTGTGCGTGTGCGTATGTGTGTACGACTGCGTGTATGTTTACATGTGCGTGTACGTGTACGTGTGTGTGAACGTATGCATTTGCGTACAATCTTATAAGTGGGCCAGTATACCTTCAGGCCGCTGACCCCTTTATTAGCAAAGTGTAACAAAAATAAATAACACTACAACACAGCCTGGGCCCAACACACTTGAGCTCTCCATATATAAGATGTGTCTCTGTGGCAATGACGCAATATTGCAATATAGGTCATAGATAAACGAGGGTGTAGTAGGTCAACTAGACATCGGTCAAGTTGAATTAATATAATGCAGCGACGAACTGACCATTTACGTGAGACAAACAGCTGTAGATATAGGTGGTGGTTGATCATTGGATCGTATTAGGGGAAGACGAGGAGTAGCCATGTTTTATATTATATAAAAAATAATTGAGGAATGGAGGTAAACATATAACATTGTTCAACCTACTTACTCAAATGTTTTTGAAAAGTGTAAGCAAACTCGATAAAGTTTTCCTTGTTTGGCAAAAAAAAAAAAAAAAAAAAAAATTAAAAAAACAAGGAACATATTCACATAACCTATTCATATTTTCCAACAACTATTTAGTTTGTAGAAAAAAATATACTTTACATGTCCGGCTTTATTGTTCGTTTAATGTTTATTTATTGTTATCAATTTAAATAGCTAGAGATATAAACTCTATTATAATTGCTTCCATTATAACGGTAAGCTTCGAAAATCGGAAGTAACAAGTAAACTGTAATTTTTTTGTAACGAAAACAATAAATCGATTTTTTTTAAAATTACATTCCTAGCTATAATGTATATAATTCTATATTAAAATGTAATATTAACAACAATTTAATAATTTTATTTAAGTTGTATTAACTTTGAGTAGTGAGCGGACTATGCACGTGCTTAATATAAAATGTGTTCGAAGTTAAACAGACAAAACATGACGAAGCAGCCGAGAGGTTGATTGCTTTAGTCAAATATCAATGCGTTGTATGGTTGAATGGCTTCTGTTTACACTATACTCAAACATGCTACAAGCCATTGCACACGTTATTTGTTAAACGTTTTTGCAAAGACACATAGACATTATAGTTGTAATTCCATGTTGACAACACACATATCAGAACTGCACGACCACAGACCACTGGTCAAATCAATGCAATCAACGACACGTAAACACACATCAACAGACAACCTGAGACTCAGTCCGATCAGAACGTGTAAACTGTACCTACGGCAATGTATCGATATCTTGCTGTCATTCTCTTGATTGATTTATGTTTATTTAAATCCCGAATGTATTTCTAGTCCCAGCTCTAATGTTATCTTAATAATGCCAAAAGTAACTAGTGGGTGTAGCTGGATGATCTCTTTAGATGTGGTGTTAAGCAGAACCACTCAAACGACTGTCAGGTTTCCATAAAGAAGTAGCTGCTGTTTTTGTTACTGTAAACAGTCCACCCAGTTCCTACTTTAAACGGACCACATAATTTCAAGGATTGTGAGATAACCTCAGTAGATCGTTAACGAATGTTCAGTACGGTTTCTATGAAGTCATCAAATCATCGATTTAGTTCAATAAATACTCACAGCCCGTTGACTTTTTCCACCTTAGCTACATGGTTGTTTGGTCAATGATTGTTAGAGTAATGGTTACAATAACTATATTTACCATTTATAGCTGTACTCTTTAGGCTTAAGGAATATATTTTTTTACTATTATTTGTCTAAATTTATTAAACAACAATACAATCAATTAAAAAAAATAATTAAAAATTAGTAAATAAATCCACATGTAAAATAATTTGTCTGGCTAGATCTTGTCTATTATAAAGTTCAAACTAAAAGCCAAACGATACATCGAATGTGTAGTAAATATAAGTCTTAATACCCTGATACACCCTGATATCGTATTTAAAGCCGTTTAACTATGACATTATCAGCAGTCTGTAAACATAAACAAAACGTGTTAAATGTTGTAGTGTATGGAACCTTACTGATCATATAATTCATGGGATATTTTAATTATTGTCAATAAATAACATTACAATAGAAACCTTATATTAGGGCATATCAAACACAGTTTAAACCTTTTTCGCAAGATTTCAAACAATCGACGCACTACATACATAATTTCGTTTTTTAAATAACCATGTAAAATACAAGGAGAGAATAACGAAACAAAGACTACAAGAAGTGAAGTGGCAGACCACGATCCTTGGTACCATCGGAGAAATGTTTTCATAGTTGCCATGACAATAATAACACCTCGTAATAAATACATCTTTTTTTAAGAGTCGGTTGGTTGTTGATTTTCAATACAAACGATCTAATATGTTTTTTTTTGCTTGTTTGATGTAGTTGGTGGAAATAGTTCTGTTGGTTGATATACATATAATTTAGGGTATAATGAGTCTATTCCATTGTGCTACCCTGGCGAAACTAGTATAATTGCAGGTTTTTCTAGTTTTTTTTGTTTACTTTTTTCCCCTTTAGTTTTGTACAGGGTCTTTGTCTTTTTTTTTGTCGGACTCTCTGTATATGTTATACCACATAGGTAAAATCTGTCTATTATTGGGATTGTTAATTGTTTATATTTAAATCACCCATAACAGCCAAAGTTTGTGAACATTTTCTGCAGGAAACAGTAGACTGTGAGAAAAATAAACCGGGAGTGATCTCCCCTAAACTTTCTCGAATATTCTTATATAAAATAACAGGGGATGGAAACTCGGGCTATAGACATGATTTTTAATCCATTTTAAATACTTAAAGTTTTAAAAATAGAATAAAATCTCGTAGACAAATTAATTGCACACCAAGTGAACGCAAATAAAAAAAGCGCATAATAGTGCGCAATATTATTAGTACTTTTAAAATTTACATTAGTTTTTTGAGAAATCGGAAGTAGCGTAAATTACTACTTCCAGTCAACGGAAATTACTCAAAATTTAACAGAAGGTAGAGAATTAGATCTTTTACTTATATGTGAAATTTCATTTATCTATCTGAAATAGTACTCAAGTTATAGGCTTTTAAAAAATTCAAAGTAGGAAAAGTACCACTTCCGGTTATCGGAAATCGCTCAAAAGTTGATACGGATCTACGATTTTGATAAAATACTTATATATGAAATTTCATCAACCTAGCTGTAACGGTACTCAAGTTATCGTGTTTACACACGGACAGACACACACACAGACACACACACACAGACATACGGACAAGATTGCAAAATTATGTTTTTCCGTATCAGTGAGGTGTAAAACGTCGAGATTTGTAAAAATCTCGATTTTTTTTTTGCACGATTACAATACTTTCTCTATACTACGTATATACGAGAAAGTAAAAATGATGAAACAGATCCTACAGTTCTAACCCCACGACTGTCGCATGTTTTTTTCTCAATGTCTGACAGTCATTTACTTTTCTTATGTAAACATTTGCTTTTCTCATAATTTTAGTTGATCTTACATTTTATTATAGTTTTGATTTTACCAATGAACATGTTTACTTCCCAATAGTAATTACCTACCTCTGTTACATACTTTATTTAATGTTTTCAAGGGAGACAATGCACATCTGCCACAAATAGCAAGCCGAGTAAAATATGCGGAATTGTGTAATTAATCAGCTTTTAATTTAAAAACAGAGGACAATATTTCATAGATTATAAAAATTGTATACACAAAACTGTAAATTGTTTAGTTATTATTTGAATATTTTTTAAAACATGTTATAATTGCAAAAAATGAAAGCCTTATATTTGTATTTAACATGTTTAAAAAAAAAGCAATACAATGTAATTTACAATATTTAGTTTGCTTCCAAAGTGTGAATTAAAATCACTGAACATTTTGTCGAGTTATTTTCACAATGGCACAAGCATTTAAAAGATTCATCCCCATTTTTGATAGGGTGCTTGTTGAAAGATTTCTCCCAGAACTTAAAACCAAAGGTGGTATCATGCTTCCAGAGAAATCGCAAGGAAACGTTGTAGAGGCCACAGTTGTTGCTACAGGAACTGGTGCTTGGAAAGATAATGGTACTGTTGTGCCACCTAGTGTGAAAGTTGGAGACAAAGTTTTGCTTCCAGAGTATGGTGGAACTAAAGTTGTATTGGAAGAAAAGGAGTATTATTTATTCAGAGACAGTGATCTTCTTGGGAAGTTCGAGAGCTAAGGATAGGATGTAAATGGAGTTGTGACTGGATTTAACTATTATGTATACAAGCTTGACTTTGATGTAATCAGTTATGAAGTTCTACAATACTTCACTGACCAATGTGTTCTGATATGAGAGGCATTTATAGATATTTGCTAAATGTGATTTGATTGTCCAAATGATTAGTCTGACTGTGAATATTTTTACTTTTGTTTTATTTGACAATAAATCTCAGATTTAAAAAAAAAAAATTAAAAAAAAAATACTTTTAGGATAGGTGCGGTCGGAGACTGAACTCGGCACTTGAGAACTGATGCAAGCTTTATATCAACTGCTTAAAATGGGTGATGCAAAATCATTTGTGGATTCAAAAATTGCAAGCAAGAAAGTAATGATTTTCTCTAAACAGGGCTGCCCGTATTGTAGCAAAGCGAAGAATACATTTTCTAAATATCTAGGAGACGTTCTCTCGAATGATGACTATGAAGTTATTAAAATTAACGAATTAACCAACTGTTCTGATATTCAGGACTACCTCCAAAAACTTACTGGTGCAAGATCGGTACCAAGAGTGTTTATCAATCAGAAATTTGTTGGGGGTGGAGATGATGTTGTTGCTAAAGATAAAAGTGGAGAACTGAAGATATTGCTGAATGCATGAATAAAGAAAAGCCTTTAATAGTCATTTCTGTTTTATAAATATTATGGCAAGGGATGTTATAATCAGTTGAATGAAACTTTTAAAAAGTTTTATCTTTATAAAAAAATTATTCTGACACATTGAATGTTTGTCTACTTAAAGCTGGCCTTATGTGGTTAAATAATGCCTTCTGCTATAAAACCACATTATTTCAATTATTTAAGTTCCTCCTTGCAGAATCTTTCAGGGTAAAAGAATCTTTAACTTATGTTATTTATGAATAAACATACAATTACAATAAGTGTGTGTGCAATTGTTCCATATTTAAAATATCATAATCTACCCAAATAAAGATGATTTCTCTAAATATTTTTAGTTAATATTTTACTGTTGTAGATTTATGTTTATTTTCTCTCTAAACATTTGCATTCAAACATTTTCAATGTGTTGGTCATTATGATTATGTTGTCACTGACTACTGCCTCTAAATTTTCACACGTATAGATGTCACATTTATTTATTGCATATTTTATCACATGATTTACAAATCTTCGTCTTTATGCATTAAAGAAATAGGAACTAAAAAAAAATACTTTTAGGCAACATTTCACTTGTTCTGCTGCCCATTGGTTGCTCTTATAAATGGACTTAATTAATTCGCCCAAGGGTCGGTCTACGATCTCAGGAGTTATGAAGAGGTTCCTACGTGGACAATTTTTTTTCGATTTATAGCTCATATAAGGCGCCGGTCAGTCGAGGTCAGTTTTGACCCCCTCATCGT
Organism: Physella acuta; assembly: GCF_028476545.2. Taxonomy (NCBI): domain Eukaryota; kingdom Metazoa; phylum Mollusca; class Gastropoda; family Physidae; genus Physella; species Physella acuta. The sequence continues at coordinate 130,144 of NW_026732994.1, read as the reverse complement.
AGACTTTTCGGCCAACCGGCCCTCGTATTCTGTCGCCCCAAGGCAAGATCCTGCCAAATTTGAAGCGCCTGCGGCGCCGGGAAGTGCCCTATCGGACACCCGACAACTTTGCTTTATATATTATAAAGATTAGCAAATTGCAAAGATAAACAAAGATTTTAATAAAATAATTAATGCCTGAAATACTTTAGTATAGAAAGGTATTGTTTGAATAGATTCTAGATCTAGGTAGGGTCTACATCTGTGTAAGTCTAGTTTTTCCGTAGATCTAGATCATCTAGATCTAGATCTAGAATCCTAATAGATTTTTTTTTAAGTTTAGCCCGAGCAAAATAAAAAAAATAGATTAACCAAGTTGACTTGGTGCGTCTCGAACCCGCACCAACTGCGTGAGTTTCAGTACACTATCATCTCCGCTATATAGGCACCTTGGAAAACCAGGAGAATAAAAGACGTATTTTAAAATCTTAACTTACGCGAATATGCTTATTTTTTTCAAATTAATTTTTTTATCCCAAATTAGCCAGTTCCAAACAAAGACTTTGTATAAAATAATTATGTCTTGAAATAGTTTAGTCCTAATATAGAAATTTATTTTTCGAATAGATTCTATTCTAGAGAGTCTAAATCTAGATCTTAGCGTCTACGTCTCGATCTAGTTATTGCGTAGATTTGTAGATTTGGATCTAGTCTAGATCTAGAATCTCTAGATCTAGAATCCAAATAAATAAAATAAATTTTATGAGTTTAGGCCGGAAAAAAATGTATTGTGTACATTTCATAGTGTACGTAGATCTAAATCAAATTTGAATGAAATAGTTCATTTCTTTTTATTCTAAACACGGCAGATGACGTTAATGTATAAACGTTAGTGACGTCACAGTTTTATGAGTTCTTTTTCACACCTATAAATGCTTTTCCGGTTGCATAAATAATACTGTTTCTCTACATTCGAATACGCCTTTATTTTTTTATTTTTCTTCTTTAAATAAAATTGTGGTTATACATTTAAAACATCTAACATATTATTTTCAACAAAAGTCCGTAAAAAGTTCTTGATATATCGCTGTAGATTCTGATGTGATGTCCGGCGAAAATATTTTGCGGACAGAGAGAGAGAGAGAGAGAGAGAGAGAGAGAGAGAGAGAGAGAGAGAGAGAGAGAGAGGTGCGAACGTGGTCCATTATAGATTTAGATGAACCGAGCTCCAGTTATTATTTAACATATAATGTTAGCAAGATTAGTATATATATATATATATATATATATATATATATATATATATATATATATATATATATATATATATATTGTTTATCTAATTATTATTTTTTAAAATCATTTTTAGACTAGTGATATAAATTGTAATTGAATTATTTCCCTTACATATTACAAATGATTGAATGGGAAGTAATTATCAACTGTTATTTTATTGTTAAAATTACATTTAAAACAAAAATACATTTTTTAGCAAAATGTATATAGCCCTATAATAATTGTAACAAAAAATAAAATATAACTCGTTCATTTTAGATATGTTAACCTCGAGTTGTGAGCGGGTTATACATGTTCAGAACGTGTAAACTATACCTACGGCAATGTATCGATCCTAAGCTGACTATCTATGAAACGATTAAGTTTTATTTAGACCCCGAATGTATACCAGCCTCATCTCTAATGATACCTTTAAAAAATTGTCAAAACTAACTAAGGGGTGTAGCAAGATGATCTCTTTAGATGTAGTGACAAGCCCAACTCTTTGTTCACTACAATGTATACAACTCTATTTAAAAAGGCGCAATGTAATTTACTCACCATTACCCTCATCGATTGAACATATAATTGTTGATGCTGATAGTCAGAAGTTTGCTGTGTTGTGTCGGTTGTGTTTATGTCGTCTCCTGTTTAGCAATTAATAATAACGTACTTAAATACATGGGACGGAGGGGGGGGGGGGGGGGAGGCGGAGTGGCCTAGAGGATAGTCGTCTTTTACTAGCTACTGATAGTGTTTTAAAGCGAAATATTTTCAGTCGCAGCATTGATAGTAAATAAAACAACTAAATAGCGGTGTATGCTACGTCACGGGTCAGCTCGTATGAAATAAATCAACAGTTAACGATGTTTGATTTGGTTACATGGTTACACACACTTTAGATGTGATTGCAAAATTTAAAAAAATGCAGATTATGTGCTTTCTACAATTGACGGTCTCACAACGAAACACACACACATTCACCGATTGTCCCCATGTACTTTCCCACACAGATGTGAAGTAATTAATGCATGGATATTTGAATAACATGTATATAAGTGAGATATGCTGTGTGTGCTGTGTTTGCATGTAATATGTTTACATGTGTAACTGACATGGATTTTAAAAGACAAAAAACAAATGAAGCTCACACAACCATGGCACTATAATTAAATGAAGCCATCTAACTTATCGTTTAGTCCATTTATATACACGTTTTTTAAATCGCAGACATTGTTTTCTTAACAGTTTAAGTGTATAATTTTTTGTATAGAGCTGCTTTTTTCTTAGTTTGATTAAAATGTTTTTTCATAGTTCAAGTGTTTTCGTCTTTTAACATCGCTTCTCGCACTTTTGACTTCGATTAAAGTGATCTGTCTCGATAAATCTATAAGTTCAAGTCTATCTACGATAAGAGCGGGACGCAGTGGTCTAGCGGTAGAGAGCTGGACTGCTAACCCATTAGAGAAAGCAAAGGCGATTGGGCATAGTGCTGACCACACTATCTTTTTATATGCCGAGGTCACAGAAACAAGTGAACTCTACTTCACTTGCCCCATAGAAAGGGAAACGTTACTTACTTTACTTATCTACGATAAGACCATTCGAGTCACATACAACCTTAGTTAGCACTAGATTTTGACATTTTGCTATTACTGTAGTGTCATATGTAATTATAATCAACAACATTCATGATCCATCTACGGCGAAAGCTGTTGGAAGGAGCCTCTATGATTACGGTCAACGTTGCTTAATGAATTCATGGGCCCCATACTTTTCAGCCAAGTCACCAACAATCTCAATCAAAATATCAGATAAAGACGGACAATTATTAAGACCAATGGCCATCAAATTATTTCTGGATTATTTCATAATCCATAGTCTAATCAGACCGCAGCAGATGTAAGGCTAACACTCACGAGGATTGCCGATTTCTCTATCTGATAATTTTCAAACAACTAAATCTTTGAATCAATAGCTGCCTGAGAAACTTTCTAGAACAGTTGAATACAAGTAAAGTGTCGAGTAATGAAATCCTTTGTCATGCTATAATAAATATTGCCACTTACCATCGTGATATTTTTTCTTACGTTTCCAGACAAAACGCAAACTTTATGTTTTTTAGGATTCTGTGCGTCTACGTCTACGTCTACGTCTACGTCTACGTCTACGTCTACGTCTACGTCTACGTCTACGTCTACGTCTACGTCTACGTCTACGTCTACGTCTACGTCTACGTCTACGTCTACGTCTACGTCTACGTCCACGTCCACGTCTACGTCTACGTCTACGTCTACGTCTACGTCTACGTCTACGTCTACGTCTACGTCTACGTCCACGTCCACGTCCACGTCCACGTCCACGTCTACGTCCACGTCCACGTCCACGTCCACGTCCACGTCCACGTTAACGTTCACGTTCACGTTCACGTTCACGTTCACGTCCACGTCCACGTCCACGTTCACGTTCACGTCTACGTCTACGTCTACGTTGCTTTGCATATTAGTTCAAAGAACTCTGACGTTATCAATTAGAAAGAAATAAACCGGGAGTGATCTAAACTAAACTTTCTCAAATATTCTTATTTTTATTACATTTTAAATTAATTACTTAAACTTTTTAAAATCGATGAATCTCGAGAAAAAAGGATCGCACACCAAGTAAACGCCAAATGAAATGTGTTTAACAGTGCGGTATATTATAAGTACATAAATTCACATCATTTTTTGAGAAATCGGAAATAGCAATAATTATAAGGCTACTTCCCGACAATTGAAATTACTTAATATTTGATAGAAGGCAGATAATTACACCTTTTACTTCCATGTGAAATTTCATTTATCTATCTGAATAAGTACTCAAGTTATAGGCTTTTAAAAAACTGAACTTAGAAAAAGTTCCACTTCTGGTTATCGGAAATCGCTCAAAAGTTAAAAGGGATCCACGATTTTGATATAATTTTTTTATATAAAATTCCATCAACCTATAAATAAATATAAATACATATATAAATAAATATATATATATATATGTGTTGATATATACATAGTATGTCAACATATATATACACATAGTGTGTTAACATATATATATATATATATATATATATATATATATATATATATATATATATATATATATATATATATATACTGACCGGTGCCTTATATGGGTTGTATTACGAAAAAGTTTTTGCACAACGACCCCCCTTGATATTTTGTGGGGTGTTAGGAGAACGCCTAGGGGTGTCACAAAAAACTCGCCATGTTCGTGAAAAATCTGGAAATGGGTCAAAACTGACCAGTCGTATTTCCCTGTATAATCTTTGTATTTTATGTGAAAAACAGAGGGTCATTTTAAAAATAGATTTCTAAACATCAGGCCAATTTTTGACATGCTAATAGGTAAATGGCTAGGCCATAGGGCAAATCTGTCGGTTTGACTCAAAGCCCTCGACGAGGGCTATAAAGTGACCGCGAGTGAAATTCTCTTAATATGAGCTCTAATACCAAAGAAACGTTTGCCCAACGACCCCCTTGATATTTTGTGAGGTGGTAGGAGAACGCCTAAGGGTTTCATAAAAAGCTCGCCGTATCCGGGAATAATTGGACGTCCTCTCATCCGGCCCGCGGAGATCTTTTTGTCCACGGAAAAAAACGTTTGTTGGTGATGGCTGAGGAACTTTGCCCAGAAAAATCAAAGACATGCCTGGAACAAACTGGCCCCGAACTGAAATTTGATAGTTAATGCGGCCCTCGGACTGAAAAGTTTGGAGACCCCTGTTCTAAATGACTGAAATTGCCACAGAGACACATCTTATATATGGAGAGCTCAAGTGTGTTGGGCCCAGGCTGTGTTGTAGTGTTATTTATTTTTGTTACACTTTGCTAATAAAGGGGTCAGCGGCCTGAAGGTATACTGGCCCACTTAGAAGATTGTACGCAAATGCATACGTTCACACACACGTACACGTACACGCACACGTAAACATACACGCAGTCGTACACACATACGCACACGCACACGTACACATATAACCAAGAATTAAATTACATTTAGTTCAAATATAATAAAATAAACCGTCTGTAGCCAAATCTCATCAATCGATTAAAATTGCATAATTGTCACCTGCACGTAAGTCCATAAAAGAATAGAAAACATTCATGTGGTAATATTTTGTATTAATGTATTAGTCGCGTCACTATGATGGATTACATTCCTTTTTTAGTGGCGTCGCTAGGTCAGGTTACAATAATGTTTTACTAGACTCTAGGTAGGGTTACATTACTGTTTTAGTGGCGTCGCTAGGTCAGGTTACAATAATGTTTTACTAGGTAGGGTTACATTACTGTTTTAGTGGCGTCGCTGGGTCGGGTTGCTTTCATGTTTTAGTGGCGTCACAAGGTCGGGTTACATTAATGTTTTAGTGGCGTAACTAAGTAGAGTTACATAAATATTTTAGTGGCGTCAGTAGGTCCGGTTACATAGTTTATTATTTGTCTAAATGATTAGGAACTTTGCCGGCCACACATTATTATTTTTTAGTTTACACATAGAGATTATTTACATTTTTACCAATTACTTTATTATTTTGGAATGTTTGCAAGGGGCGTAATCTTCTATTTAATAGTCAAAACAGGTTTGGTACAAGAATTGAAAAAAAAATCAAATGAAACAAACATACAGTAGTAGTGATAAAAAACAATTTATTTTATATAAATTGTTTCAATTATGATCAAACAATGAGAGTTGTTTTCATATATATTTAAAATATCTCTGTAAATGCAAAAAAATAAAAATAGTAGTTTTCTTTGGACACATTTAAAGGACAAGTGAGGATATCGTTTAATGATTTAGTTTGGCTCCTAAAAATCAACTTCTTTGTGTTTTCTACATTTTCTTTAAAAAAGAATAATAGATAATATTTGTTTTTTCATTATGATTTAGAAAGAAAATGTTTCTGACTTCTGAGGCCTTTAAGAACGTCTACCGCTCTCTATAACGATAACGAATTTAAATAGAAAATATACTTTTATTAGTATGAAAAAAAGTATGAAACAAACACTAAATGCAGACCACTTTTAAGATTAAATAAATACATTAGGTTGTAATGTAGGTGTCATTATTATTAAGTATCGATAACGTCATTATTTTTGTGGCATTATAATTATTTACTCTAGAATAAACAAAGTCAATTTTCTTTTCGTGTAGCTTTGAAAGAAACACTGTGGTGAAGGAGAAATAAAAGTCAACGTCAGTCGGACGTGACAACTCACATCACCAGATAGGCCGAACTCGTGAGACGATGGGTGACTGTGACAGACCTGTACTACAGACACGGACACGATCTTAGGAACCATGTAGCGACAGTTTAAACTTTAAAGACTGGTCTAAGGGAGGCAATAACTAAAATATATACGCTTTACACTAGGTTAGGTCACTGCCCTTGTTACCTCGGCAGCAACACATAACTCACTAGACGTAGTTGTAAGTTGCGACTTAAACCTTCAATTAAACATAACATTCATTATTGAATATATATATTGATCAATATAACTAGTTAAAACAACAAACAATATTTCAAAATTCATATACTTTTTACAAAACATATTCACTGGTCAGCTATGACTGAACTATTATCAACAACAGTAGGAAAAAAACATAACAAAGGCATAGATTTATCATGATTATCATTTAATTAAAAAAACATTTTCAACATTGTCTAGTCTATATACTTGTACAATTGGAAATGGTATTAAATCAAAGATAAATATGTGATGCTTGAACTATAATGAAGTATAAAGATACTATCAAATACCTAAGTATTGCATTACACAGTGTCTCATAGCTGAACTACTGTGTGTCTATAATCCTATTTGCATTATCATTACTTTGTGCTGAAAGTATAATTCTGATTGGTTGTTAATTTACATGCAAATTTCGGCAGAAGATCCAATAATAAAAAACAAAATTTTTACTACAGCAAATAAAAGAAATTTACATTAGATTAACTCCCCCCCCCCCCCCCATCCCATTAAAAAAAAGATCATTCATTATTCATAATAAACTGCGCTAATTTCATAAAAAACTGAAGGTGACCTCTGGGTGACCCTGTGGTTCATATGCTTGACAAACTTCTTCGTGTGCTTGTCCCTGTACACGTGGGCTAGTGAATTTCTTGATGGACACACGGACAAAAGCTGGACACAGACAATAAAAAATAATTATCACAATTCATAACAAGAAATAACTTAATCTATGGCAATACATAAAAACACCATTGAATGAGGTTACACTACAGCATATATAACGAGGAGCAGGATTGCGTCCCTTGTTAATTACTCCCCCCAGGTCAATTACCCCTCTCCTGGGAAAACTGGAGGATATAGTATTATACCAAGCCCTACTGAACCAAATAAGTCAATGCTGTATTAGGCTAGAGAAAACTAAATAGGTTTCTAATCATTGACAAGTCTAGATTTTGCTTTAAGGTACTCATAAGCCCACCCAGCTCTAATGTGTATCTAATTTAAATTGGTTAAATATGGCTAGAATCTAGACTTTGTTCTGACCATACATACATCCTTTGTATATTCATGAAAAACTGAAACACCTTACTCTTTCAGTGTCAGCACAACAAATCACCAGGTTTAGAAAATTAACTTTTTTTTACATTGTGTAGTCATGGGGCAGCATAGTCAAATGAGCGAAGGAATGCTAACCTGAAATTCTTGAGTTCAAACCCCATGCTTGAGATTTTATGACAACTCTGAATCCACCTAGCTCTGGTGGGTATCTGACTCATGTCAGAGTAAGTAAAGACAACTGGGCATTGAGCATTCCTATGCCAAGGTTACAGAAACAGGTGGAATCTACTCCATATTCCCTATGGCCCGCCAATGTTGAAATGAAGTAGCTTAACTTACTACCAGTCACAGCAAGACACCATAACAAAGACTGGTTAAACTCACCTCCTCATCCTCCCCTTTAGCTATGTACGATGTGTAGCCACCATTTTCAAACAGCCAGTCTAGATGTACAGAACAGAAAAAAATGTTTAATAATAAATAAAATATTAATAATCCATTATTTACCATGCATTTAAAAAGTTAAATGTAAACAAAGTGTTTTTTTTTATTTTACAAAAAAAATTTACTCTGTAAATCTAACAGCTGATTTGTCTCATAAAATGAAACAGAGCATGACAAAATCATCTCAATCCCCAAATAGTTGTTGCATTATTAATGAACCCATCACATGAGACACCATAGATAGCACACATATAACTAATGGTTCCATCACAGTGCCCACTAATAGTACTCTATCTCAAATAAAACAAGGCACTGTGACAAGAGACTCCCTTTTTATTACAGCCAACATAATATTGATGCCTCCAATACACTGCACAAAGATAGCACACGTTACTAATTTCAGTAATGCCTCCATCACACTATCCATAGACTGCCTCATTCACAGTGCCCATGGATAGCACATATAACGAATGCCTCAATCACAGTCCACACATATAGGGTACATTCTACTAATGCCTCCATCACACTACCCATAGACTGCACACATATAACTAATACACATATAACTAACGCCTCCATCACAGATGCCCACAGATATAATACCTATTACTACCCAAACAAAACAAGGCACTGTGAGACATAAGACCCACCTTTATCACAGCCCACATACAACATCAAGTCTAAGGCAAAGTCAAGGTTATCCACAACCGTGTCTTGTGCCACTGTGTAGCATCCATGTTAACCACCTGCGGACCTCACTCCGACATTTGGGGTTGCTGGCTGAAACTAAAAAAAAAATTATTTTATTAGCTAGAAAGAACAAGTCACTTAAATAATTAATGTAATAAACAGTGTAGAAAAATCAAGCATCTTTAACATGTTTAACATGATTTTAAAACCGCAAACTAAAACCAATCAAAATGGACTTTATAATGTTTATATTTTTCACATGTGGGCATAGTTTAGCATCATTGTGCTTTTTCTTATTTTTTTTTGTTTGAAATTTTAATTTTATTTTTAATATTTTTTTTTTACATTCACACATTTTATCATAAAAAACTAAGCTTAAAATTGAGCTGTTTATTAATTTGTCTATAAATAGGACTGGCAGTGAGGTGCAGCATTAAACTGAGGTTTTCGCAAAGAACATCTTTATAATTCTAGTTTTTAACGAGGTAAGGGGAAATAATCTAATCTGATAACAATACATCATTAGTTAGGATGTAGATCTAGATCTGTTAAAACTCCAGCTTAACTAAAAATGAACCTTTCAAATCTGATGGTCAAGTGGGCAGATGACGTTGAGTTAATCTATTTCTGTAAACAAATGTACTAGAATGGGTCAGTCTAATTACTAATAGAATGGCTAACCTATGTATGTAATCCTATTACAGACAATAACAAGAATCTTTATCTTGTTTGAGGGTTTTCTGAAAACTTAATTTTATTTTCCTATGTTAGCTTTATTCATTTTACCGACATTCTTGTTTTTCAGGCAAGAAGAAGAAAGTCGTGTCAGACATTTATCAGGGCATTCTGGGTCTAGGTCCCATTCATCACAGGAAGGTCTTTTATTTGTGGGACTCCAGCATGGGGCTAAGCAAGTGAGTAAAACTGCAAAAAACAATAACCTTTCTGAACTGATGATGGAATAATTTTATATTTATACATTTTCTATTTGGTTTTATAAAGCAGTAGTTGAAATTCATTAAGTTTACAAAATTTAAGTAAAGGCTTAATTATTCCAACTTTTCTATAAATATTGGAATAAAAGTTATTTTTAATATCAAGACATGTTGCTAAATTATTAAAATTATCTTTACATAAAATTTGTAGGAAGTTTCTTATAGTCGCTTCTTGGTGGCATCAAACAAAAGGAATGTTAAGAGGACATTAGCTGAGCACAAGGACCAAATATCTAGCAGTAAGTATTTTTACTTGGTAACTTTTCAAACTTTTTTTTTCCTCCTGCGATTTCCACTTTTTAAATTACTCGTCCCCCAATTTCATATAATTTTTAAATGTGAGAATTGTTAAACTTCTTGTTTTTGCTTTTTAAGTTGTTTATCTATAAGAAAATACAAATGCTAATTTTTGATAGGATCATCAGAAATGCTTAAAACAGCATCTACTTTGTTATGTATGTATTGGTATTTGGCTTGCTCTCATTGTGTGAGTTGGTGTAGATTGTATTATCATAGACTTGACTTACATTCTGATGAAGTAACACTTGCAACCATGTAATCCATTGATCTTATAGATTACATTATTATATATGGGCCTAAATATTACCAGTTTAAAATTAGATTAACGTAATATATTATATATATATTTTGCACCACATAATAAATATTTGGATATGGTTTCATTTCAATTTTAGATTTTTAAAATATTTATTTGCACACAATTTTTTTAAGTCAATTACTTTATTACCTAACACAGAGAACTATACTTTGTCACTGTAATTTAGTTATTTTAATTTAGCTTTTGTTTATTTGCATGTAGTTCAAAGCCTACAATCTCCTTTACAAGTTTTAAATATTTTGTATATTTCTACCTTTGCTCTAGCTCTTACATTACGAAGGCTTGTGCTTTACACATTGTTTATCAACTAACTGACACACCCAGCTTTTTTTGCTAATATATATCTACAAAAATATAGGGCTTATAGTTGTTTTGAGGTCCCCTTTCTTTTAATACATATATTATCAAAATAAAATAAAATGTAATAATCCCGTTAAATTATTGGGGTTGGATGATGAAGAGGGTTGTCCAATGAGGAAGTTGATTTGTAAGGAAGATAATGGATATGGGGGACACAGGTTAACTCATACTTGTACAGATTTGTAAGGGAGATTATGGATATGGGGGACACAGGTTAACTCAGACTTGTACAGATTTGTAAGGGAGATAATGGATATGGGGGACACAGGTTAACTCAGACTTGTACAGATTTGTAAGGGAGATTATGGATATGGGGGACACAGGTTAACTCAGACTTGTACAGATTTGTAAGGGAGATTATGGATATGGGGGACACAGGTGAACTCAGACTTGTACAGATTTGTAAGGGAGATAATGGATATGGGGGACACAGGTTAACTTAGACTTGTACAGATTTGTAAGGGAGATTATGGATATGGGGGACACAGGTTAACTCAGACTTGTACAGATTTGTAAGGGAGATTATGGATATGGGGGACACAGGTTAACTCATACTTGTACAGATTTGTAAGGGAGATTATGGATATGGGGGACACAGGTTAACTCAGACTTGTACAGATTTGTAAGGGAGATAATGGATATGGGGGACACAGGTTAACTCAGACTTGTACAGATTTGTAAGGGAGATTATGGATATGGGGGACACAGGTTAACTCAGACTTGTACAGATTTGTAAGGGAGATAATGGATATGGGGGACACAGGTTAACTTAGACTTGTACAGATTTGTAAGGGAGATTATGGATATGGGGGACACAGGTTAACTCAGACTTGTACAGATTTGTAAGGGAGATTATGGATATGGGGGACACAGGTTAACTCATACTTGTACAGATTTGTAAGGGAGATTATGGATATGGGGGACACAGGTTAACTCAGACTTGTACAGATTTGTAAGGGAGATAATGGATATGGGGGACACAGGTTAACTCAGACTTGTACAGATTTGTAAGGGAGATTATGGATATGGGGGACACAGGTTAACTCAGACTTGTACAGATTTGTAAGGGAGATTATGGATATGGGGGACACAGGTTAACTCAGACTTGTACAGATTTGTAAGGGAGATAATGGATATGGGGGACACAGGTTAACTCAGACTTGTACAGATTTGTAAGGGAGATTATGGATATGGGGGACACAGGTTAACTCAGACTTGTACAGATTTGTAAGGGAGATTATGGATATGGGGGACACAGGTTAACTCAGACTTTTACAGATTTGTAAGGGAGATTATGGATATGGGGGACACAGGTTAACTCGGACTTGTACAGTGGCAGATCCAGAGGGTCCATGTGTGCTGCATGACACCCCTCCCCAACACCTGTGGCACCACCATAGTAACCAGTGGCAGTGGCACTGTCACCTGGAGACAGGTATTGTAACGCTTCTATACTTTTTTCTTTGTGGCCTTGCGAGCTGTTCTCATGGAGGGGAGAATGATGCATTCTGTTTGGAATGTTCAGTCCATAAGTAACTAATTGCTTCCTAAACAGTTAAAATATTTTGTCTCTGAGATAGGTTGTCTTGAGATATATTGTCCTTGATTGGTTATATATCTGTGAGATATTTAATCAGGGAGGTATTTTATTTGATGGTTAAATATTTTGTCCTGAGATTTAATTTCCTTGAGAGACTTTATCAATGTCTGAAATATTTAGTTAGTGAGATATTCCATGCTAAGTTTTTTGTCAGAGAGGTATTTTGTCTGAGATATTTTTCATCGAGGTATTTTATTTTATCAGTAAGATATTTTGTCCCTGAAATATTTTGTCTCGAGATATTTTGCAATGTAATCATCTGTTTTAATAATAGCCCTTTTAAATAAACTATCAAGTTTTCAACGCTATTTGAAATCACTACTGTGATATAAATCATCTGCTTCCTACCTTATGAATCCTTTAACAGCATTTAACTATTGACAATCAGACAACTCTCACTCCCCAATATTTTATCAGCAGATAAGGGGAGGAAAAAAGGGAATATTTTTAGGTACATTTATTAAAAATAGGTTAAAATAATTATTTTACCATCTGTTTTAAGTAAGATCTATGTAAAGGGAAACACTGACAACTCTTGACCACACCCATATATTTTTTTATGCTTTCTCATATCTAGCAGTTGATTTAGCAAAGCTTTATAACTTAGGTAGTGTTTGTTTTCATTTGATCCCTAGAATTTAACACTTATTTTGTTCAGCTTTCTTACTTCTTGTTTTGCCCAATACAGTGGCGTAGCGAGGTCGGGTGTCACCCGGTGCGGCACTTAATGGTGTCACCCCCCTAGAGGCATAGAGACCCTTCCCAGGGACAAACTTTCAAGTTTTCGATTTGCACCCCCCCCCCCTCAAACTTTCGATTTGCACCCCCACCTCAAGTTTTCGATTTGCACCCCCCCGCCCTCGAGTTTTTCTCTAAATATTTTGCTATTTTTTGCCTTGGTGCCACCCCCATAAATGGTGTCACCCGGTGCGTTCCGCACCCCCCGCCCCCCCCCCCCTCGCTACGCCCCTGGCCCAATATTAACTCTTTAAACATTATTTGAAAACCTTTCCACATTTACTTTATTATAATTTGACCATTCCGTGTTATCTTATAGAAAATCCAAATGTATTACAATGTAATGAATCCTCAGTATGTTTACACCATTGGTACTTTTTCATATGGCAGATGAAGTAGAGTATCTGCTTATTATCCCCAGTATATTAGATGACTATGGTCAGCATTATGCCCAGCTGTATTGACTTGTTCTGGCTTGAGTCAGGTACCTATGTGGTTACCACTCAACCATGCCATTCCACTTTATTTTGTACAGTATAAGATAGCTAAAAGTTGTTAGTATCTGGTATTAAAAAAAATCTTTGTATTCCTCATAACTTTTTAATGTGACCAACATGAACTCATTTTGAAATTTTGTTAGTTTTATTAGAAACAAAATTTCTGTTTAATTATAAAAAAATATCTTAAAGCAGGGGCGGAACTACAGTGCCGCCAGACCCCGCAAAGCGATGAAAAACGTGGGGCGCCGAAGTAAAAGTTATATTACTATTGATTAGATAATACTATTGACTTTTATTAGGGAGCTTGTAGAGAGTCAACAGTATTAGAAACCGTAAGAAAATCACGGCGCCCCACGTTTTTGATCGCTTATAGTAGAGTGATCGCTTGCATTATTGTGATGTATAGCGTTTATTTTCTACTTTTTAGTTCAATCAGAAAACGTGGGTTTTTTAAAACTTTTTTAATGATTATTATTTTTTACTTTTTAGTCTTTGTTTGTTTGCATTAAAATCTTGCTATCGATTTTATCTTTTCACTTTTTTTGGGTAAATGAAGACAACTCGTAAAAAGACAACTCGTAAAAAGACAACTCGTAAAAAGACAACTCGTAAAAAGACAACTCGTAAAAAGACAACTCGTAATAAACACGTTGTGTTAACACATAGATTTGAACCCGTGTCGAGTGGGATAGCAATAATAACCACTCGACCATATCGTCTCCCCCAAACTGGCCTACCTCCTGTAACTTTAAACTCGGTTCAAACTAAATTATCTGCCCCTAAGCCTGTGGCGATTTGGGATCGTTCGCTTCACTGCGCGCGAGGTACGCGTCGCTCGTTTTTTTTCTAATGGCTCGCAGAGGATAATTATATATATAGATTATATAGCGGTCTAAAATGCTCAATAAAATGTTTCCATTGATCAATTTAGTAATAATAACAATTGAATATTCAATGGTCATCCAAAAGAAAGCTTCCCTGAAAATTTCAGCGCGCTAGCTAACTGGGAAGTGCCAGAAATTTCGATCGCAAGATTTGATTGGAAAGACAAACAAACACAGAAAGACACAGAGAAAGCAAGTTCAAGAAAACGAGGGAAAAATACATACTAAAGATTGACATAGCATAAAAAGGAAGTTTATTTTAAAAAAATAATAAAAATACAAAAAACATAAAAATAAACATAACACGAGAAACCATTACACATACAAAGCTTTCACGCTTTATATTCTTTTGACCGGCTAAAAAATGGGAGGGTAGGCAGTGTCACAGCAAACATATTGAATAAACTAGTTCTAAATGTAAAAAAAAAAAACATTCAAAACAGACTAATTCACTCACACACATGGCATGTTGTAATTTGTTTAAATTAACAAAAAACACATTTTTTCTTCAAAAACCCGATCAGGCCAGAAATCACTCCAATTTTTATATTGTGTTTTTTATATATATATATATATATATATATATATATATATATATATATATATATATATATATATATATATATATATATATATATATATATATATATATATATATATATATATATAGGGCGGGGCCCAGAATTTTTTTTTGCGGGGTGGCCCTTTTTTTCTAGTTCCGCCACTGTCTTAAAGCAACTACTTAAATAATGTTAATATTTAATTTTGATTTACATATCAACATTACTTTGAGATTATTGTGTGATGTGTATTTAAGATGAATCGGGTAAACATTTCTAGAGGTGAATTAGTGTTACCTGTCAGATGTGTGAGGTTTTTACCCCTGACCTGTTAACATTTGACCTGCCAACATTTCAGTACAAGAAGACTTTAGTGACGCTTATCACGCCAACAAACTGGATGACCCAGAGCTACAGTCTGGAAGTTATAGGACAGAGTTAACATTTAAATCCTACCTGGATGGTTCTAATTTGTCTCAACGTTCTGTTTCAGTTGTTTCACCTGTTTCAGTTGTTTCATCTGTTTCATCTGTTTGCTTAGTTGAGGTTCAAGTACTGCCTAGTTAATAGAAATAATTTTTAAAATTTCTACCTCTCTTTCAGACATCTATTATAGACTATGTCAAGCCATCTATGTTAAAAAAGAATTCAATGAGAAGTTCAAAGATAGGTTTCCTAATGTACAGCTAATGCTCTCTAAACTAAGAAGGTAAATTTTGAAAAATAATAAAAGTATTTAGTGCATCCGAGAGGATTTTGCAGGTAATAAATCATAATGACATCAGTTTTATATACTTGCTAAAAAAGGGCAATTTAAATTACCACAATGAAAACAGAATTGCCTTTTTGTTTAAGAAAAATCTATATCCCATTTTATAAAATAAACATACATTATAAACTTTTTTTTCTTTCAGCTTAAAAAGAGAACTATATCAAATTTCCCATGTCAAGGTAAGACCATTATTTTAATATTGAGAAATCAGCATTACTTACATACATAATACAACTAAGCTCTTTTGTTATTAATGACAGTTGTATCCTCTTCATTAATAATTCCTACTGTATCAAATTAAAGTAATTTTTCAAATCTGAGTCATAAAAATATTCAAAATGAATTATCTACATATCAGGAACATCATTTTAAAAATCTATCAGAATCAAGATCTATATTTGTATTAAATGGAATGCTTCTTAGAAAAATGTTAATTAGTGATGTGAGATTAAGTTTTTAGAAATTCAAGGAATTTAAATCTTACCAAAGGCTGAATTTATATGTGAAATAAGCAGTATTGAACATGAAAAAATACTTAGATTATTTTATAAACTGATAAAAATTTACCTAGAAGTTACAGTTATAGTAAAACCTAAAAATTTTTGAAACTACAATAATTGACATATGTTTCAGAACATGATTTAGGCAGGAAACAGATTGGTACCGCAAAATGCATATTCGATCTTCGCCGTTCATAAACTTTCTAACCAGACATCGTTCGGGGATTTTGTTTATACTGATAAATAGAGCAAGGTTTTTACAAGCTTCGTTAGCAACATTTTTGTGGAATACGTTTTTTATGACATTTTGTGCCGCGGCGAAGGATGCGAAGTATGCAAATCTAGACGGAATGGATCTACTTGGAAAAGTACGTGTACTGCACTAATAAGGTAAGAAATAATATTTTGTAAAAATAACTATTATTTTTATGGATTTTTCATTAGAAATGATTGCTGTAAATTATGAAAGTAAAAAAAAGTATATTTGAATGCGTTTTTTACTTTAATTTGAACAAAATGAATGACCATAATTACGACACATCGGCGTCGTTGACAGCGGGGATTTCAGTTAATTTTTTACGGCTATAAAATTGTAATTTTTTCCTCCGAGGCATGTATTTAAATAACAGTTTAGGTAAATCTATTTAATTCTGTAAAATATAAGTATTATTTTGCCGTAGATACTTTTAAAATTTTTTTTTATTATTTTCTGTCGGGGAAAATCGATATTCGCACCATGCACGCACGCGTAGTAAATCTAGACTTATTTTTAAAACACGAGAATCTTGAGTACACTGCGAATAACAAAGTTTTTAAATTTTATTTTACTTTTGACTTTAAGCCATTTGTTTTAAATCGAAATTAATTGATAATGTAATTATTTCAAAGTAAAAATTTTCCGTCTGAAATAGAATTCTAATCTTCGCTCACTGAACCAGCCTACGCACGACATTCGCGCGAGTCTGTTTCTTCGCAATAGTCTGTATAGGGTCGAGGGCAAATTCTAAAAAGAATCGAGTCCTTACTAATCTAATGTCTATTAAAATTAGGTACAATTGTTGGAACGCATGAGAAATAACAAATTAATATTTCTTTAAATCTATAGCCAAAAGAAAGTAGAACTTTATAACTCTGTAAATTATGAATCGAGTGACGGCTGTCGTGAAAACGGGAGCCATTTTACTCTCTTTTTTAGGGTGACCTACTTTTACTATATAACTTTAAAATTCATCGATTTGATAAGCAGCTGAGTAGCTGACTACGCATGCGATATGGCTGGCACGTTTTGGGATAGGGATCGAGTGCACCATAGAATTTTTTTTTCTTAGACTAAGCGTATTTTTTTTAATCAAAAGATACTTACATATCAGTTGTTGATTTTAATTTCATTATAGATCTAATCACTAACTTCGGTTTTTAAAAGTGATTTTGCTTCTAGATCTAGCGTAATTTCAAAATTACGTAAATCTAGTAGATCTATTTACTTACTATTTGACAACCGTGTCAGTAAAATGGGGTCACCGCTTCCAGATTCTTAGGTTTTAATTATGTTTGTCATTTTGATCTATTATAAGTAGCATTAAAACAACTGCATCTATCATCAACATTGTTTTTATAGGCTAGTTCTAATTATACATTCTGTTCATTACCAATTCTAATGAAATCTTATCAGGCCCTAACACCCTGTTCACCTACTACACTGACACTACACTTGAATGCCGCCACAGACAAGTGTCGTAACTTTAAATTAATGTTTAAAGTACTAAACAATTATAATTAGCCATGTAAATGCTGCAACTATATTAAAAATTGGCATATAGACATATTTTATTAATAATGTTTTTTATATAGGCCTAGACCTTCTATATTTAACTCTGTTATTTTTTTTCTTCCCCAGATTGTTTCTAAAAGCCAGAATTTTAAAGGGGAGGGCGGTCGTTTTTTTTTTCAAGAATAATTATAGAAATAAGCTATAAACTGGTATATTTTGTAAAGTTTGACATAATTACAAATAAATGTATGCCTAAGTGACATTTCTGTGTAATTATATTGTTAATTTTGTGAATTTCGTGGATTTGTAGACCTCACTACATTTAGATGTAAAAAAAATCTCAGTTGAGTGAGTGTGGTTAATCTACATTTTGAACGTGATGTAAATGTCTAGTGCTATTAATTTTTATATTTTTGAATTCCTCGATTGTTAAGCAACAAAATTGATATATAATACGTCAATATTTGTTACTTTGAAAATTGGCGAAAATCGACCCTAAAAGTAGATGCTTGAGGGTTGAATCTGTTTCCTGCCACATTCTATTTCAATTTTTTTTTCTATTACTTAGTCTTGATAAAAAATATCAATTTGTAAAAATTTGTTTTCAGTGTTTTGTAGACTTGTGGACAGTAGCACAGTCTTATGTATTTTTTTTAAAAAATAATTTTAAAGGTAAGTCATTTTTTTAAATGACAGAAAACTTGAATAATTTTTATTTAAGTTATCAAATTTTTCCACAATATTTTTGTTATTCAGAACTTCTCAAACACCTCGTCCAAAATAATTATGAAACAACAACAACAAAAAAAACAATGTATAACCAAACAAAGCTTCCTGTGCAACCCCCACCTCATAACTTCAAACTTTTTTCTCAGCAACTAAACAAAATCGTAAACTTTGTGCTGGTGCATGTTTACTGTTGTCAAGCAAATTGAATGATGTTAAAGGAACAACATTGACCAAACTTATTGAGGTAACTCTTGTTTTTTTTTTAATTTGTTTGTTTCGTTTTAATCTGGCTCAATAGAAATAGAAGACCAAATCGTATAATTTGACTGACAGAAAATACTTTTGCTTACATCCCATTCCCAACAGGTGGTTGATGATTGTTGTTGTAAAATACTTTTGCCTATCCATTTTCATATTTTCATTGTCTAATTTGTTTCATTTAATTTTCAGCAAGTGGTTGATGATTTTCATTGTAAAATAATTTTGCCTATCCATTTTCATATTTAGTTTGTCTAATTTGTTTCATTTAATTTCCAGCAAGTGGTTGATGATTTTCGTGTAAGCAGAAAAGAGCTGTTACAATATGAGATAGAGTGTCTTGTAGCCATAGAATTCTACCTGCATATTCCAGACACAGAGATCTACCCTCATTACCAGAGGCTGCTGTATAGGTCTTAACAGGATGATTGGTCACTGTATGGCTTCCCAGCCGCCCAGTCTTTGCATGTCTTTCAAGATGTTTTCAAGATGTATACAAGATTAAGGCTAAATAATGGTCAAACGCTTGAACTTGTACTAAAGCTATATTAAAAAAATTGTTTCTAGGCTTGTGGTTGTACAAAAGATAAGCCAAAAACTCTTTGACGATTGTATAAAATTTAAGTCAGAATGATGTTCAAAGGCTGTGAGTTGTTTGAGAGATAGCTAAAAAGAGGTGGATTGTTCATAAGTTTAGCCAAAATATATTCAAAAGCTTGTGGATTATTAAGATAACATTTTTACAGTGCTTGTTGTTTGTTAAAAAAATATCCCCAAAAAATGTTCATATTAATCATGTTTTTTTTTTAAATTTTGTAACATAAGTGTACATATACATATCAAAACGTCATACAGAAATACAAATGATCTCATTCAAGTTTTAAAATGAAAATGGACCGGTAAAATGAACTTTGTTGGTTGAATATATAGTAGCTCTACATTGACATCTATTTTTTCACAATCAAAACATGACAATGCTTTTTTTAGCATTTCAAATTTCCCAAGATAAATTCCATCTATTTAATTCAATAATTTTATCTACTCAGTACTCTTACCATCTTTTGAATCACGCTGGGAAATGAGAAAGACATTTGCAGTAAGATTTAAATACCAGATATTAAATTTTCAGAATTCAAATTTCTAAAGCTTCAAATAATACTTACATTATGTTTACATGAGATTTAAATAAAGATGTAGTTATTTCATGCTTTGAGCATGGCTAGTAAATGTTTGCAGACAGAAACATCTTTTTGTAGTTTATGAGAAGTTTAGTATTACAGATTCCTGCTGTATTTTCTCCATCAAAAAATCCCCAATGCTTGACAGGGATTTAACCATTGTTGGTAGTCACATGTGCAATCTTTATTTTTTTTTTATTAGTTAACAACCTATCTGGGTATTTCATTTTTTTATGTGTGTACTAACTGTTTCATTACTTATGCCAGTGTTTGTGCTGTTTGTTAGATTACTTTTTGTTTCATTTACCCATTTGTTTTTCATTTCTGTGTTGTTTTGTTTAATTACTTATGTGTTTAACAGTTATTTTTTGCATTACTAATAGGTGTTGTATGGTTATTTGTTTCATAACTTATATGTGATATACAGTTATTTCATTACTAGTGAGTGTTGTATGGTTATTTATTTCATTCCTTTTGTGAATTATATGGTCATATGTTTCATCACTATGATTATTATATGGTTTTTTGTTTCATTATTTGTGGGAGTGCTTGTGTGAAAATGTAAAAAGTATTTTATTTAAATGAATGTTTTATCAGAATGGATTTTAATATTAAAATATGTTCTTTTTAAAATTGTTTTCTTTTCATTAATTTTCTTTTTTTTTTAATTCTTAAATGTAATGTTGGAAGGGATTTTCTCCATCACAGTTAAGTATTACATGTCAACTTCTTATGTGCCATAGCCTTTGTCTAACCAAAAACAAACTACAAGGCAGCAGTTGTTTGACTTTGGACTTGTCTCTCCTAGATGGGTTACTGTCCCCAGCTATTGAACCT
This sequence comes from Physella acuta, assembly GCF_028476545.2. Classification (NCBI taxonomy): domain Eukaryota; kingdom Metazoa; phylum Mollusca; class Gastropoda; family Physidae; genus Physella; species Physella acuta. The sequence continues at coordinate 108,868 of NW_026732994.1, read as the reverse complement.
CATCTGCCTGGTGGTTCGAACTTGGGACTTTTTGGTTTTTCAACCATGTTTCATGAATTGTTTTAGTAATGTTTTGTACTAGTGGATTACTTTAATATGGTAAGGAACAGTAGCACAGAACAGTTATCATAAATTGGCATGGTTTGTTCATCTACGAAACAAAATACAAACAGGTTTTTAATATCAATAATTAGAAACTAAACAATGTCCTGTTAAAAGCCCCAATGTGATTTAATGTATTACTGACTGTTTAAGCACAATGGCTCCCAGAAAAATAATTAGGAGAGACTAGATCTATAGGTTAAATAACTTTTTTTTTACTGTTGCTGATAATTAGAATGGTAGAATGACATCACACTCGGAGGGGGGGGAGGGGAGTCCGTAATTTTGCGACGATGTGTAATGATGGGAGGAGAGTCAGTGTGACGTCACACTTTTGTATTATTAAAAAAAGTGATGTTAGAAAGCGAATTTTAACCATTATTTCGTGTTTTAGAAAACTGTTTAAATACATTGTAATATAAATTTATTAGAATGAGTGATGTCGTTGGATTGGGGGGGGGGGGGGGGGGGGGGGGGGGGGTTCTGGCTTTTTGTGAAGGGAGGAGGGGTGAAGTAAAAATCGTCAAAAAAAAACGTAACTTCATTTATGGATCATCCCCAACATAACACCGGAGCTACCATTTTAATGAACTGATGATAATTACATTTATGAGAACGTGTATTGGATAACGGATAACATGAAGCATGGAAATATCACACCATAACAATGAATATCAGAATCTTAGCTTTTTCCATCCAGTGTCTAGTTAACAAAATGTATGTCAAACAATTCGGTTTATGATGTAAGCAAGCAAAATGTAAATAGACTGGATCATTCGAAAAAAATTTCATAATACGTTTGAAGGTAACCCCTGGTCGGCAATATTTGAAACCCCCCCCCCCTCCCCCTCATCACACATCGTCACAAAATTACGGACTCCCCCTCCCCCCTACGAGTGTGACGTCATTTATGGATGACCCCTTGTGTTGTGGTCACACTACTACTTTCCTTATTCGTATATGAGTACGTAAAATCTACAAAGAACATTCTTTTCAGTGGTTTTAGAGATGATGTATCAGGTTTTTTTTTTGCAAATGCCGAAATACATTCACTGCATCTAACCATATTTTATAACAGAAATGTGGTATAGGTATAGGTATAGGTATAAGTACAGGTACAGGTACAGGCACAGACACAGGCACAGGCACAGGTACAGGTACAGGTACAGGTACAGGTACAGGGTACAGGTACAGGTACAGGTACAGTACAGGTACAGAGACAGGCACAGGTACAGGTACAGGTACAGGTACAGGTACAGGTACAGGTACAGGTACAGGTACAGGTACAGGTACAGGTACAGGTACAGGTACAGGTACAGGTACAGGTACAGGTACAGGTACAGGTACAGGTACAGGTACAGGTACAGGTACAGGTACAGGTACAGGTACAGTACAGGTACAGGTACAGGTACAGGTACAGGTACAGGTACAGGTACAGTGTGATGGTACGAATGGATCTTCTTTGTTTGTAGTTCTTCTTGTTGCACCACCAGTTGTGAGGGTGGGGATTTTATGAATGCGGAACGAATGTATCCAATAACACACAGTTTAAGTTCCAAAACAAAGTTCTTTATTAAAATTATAAAAAAGATCAAGTTTCTACCTAACTGATCTACACTGTACTATTTACTTCTACTACTGACTGTTCATACCACATGCTACCTACTACTACGCACTCCCATGACCAATCCTAACACTAACCAACTGTTCCGTAGCTCTGCAAATTACAACCGTCTCTAACCACTACCTAACACCTTCTCTCTTCGCTATCTACATATCAACCCGCTAATCTCTCTACTGCCCCACGCCTCAGTGGTCAGCTGACCGTCCCACGTGACCGGTCAGCCCTGTGCGCCCATTGGCCTCTCTAACCAACCAACTAGGCCTATAGTCTGTTTCTGCTAAACTATATCTGCTAAACATGTCTGACGTAATCTTGCGTCATCACATACAGGTACAGGTACAGGTACAGGTACAGGTACAGGTACAGGTACAGGTACAGGTACAGGTACAGGTACAGGTACAGGTACAGGTACAGGTACAGGTACAGGTACAGGTACAGGTACAGGTACACAACAACAAAAATGTGTGTATTGTGAACGGCCCGTCATTTATATACTGTAGTATTTCCTCGTACAACATATACTTAATTCTATACTTATGCCACTAACCAAATGCATACTTTTCTAACAATGGTGTTACCCTTGCCCCCCCCCCCCCCCCCCCCCCCCATATCCCCGATTAAAAAAACCAACAAAACACTAAGCACATCTCGCAGGGACTGGAGCAAGGTACGTAGCAAGGGATATAACCCAAACAAATCAACAGCTTATACGCTCTTCTCTCCCCTTATAATTCAATCGTCCCAACCCTTTTTTTATTTTACAATTCTATTCAAAGCATCTCACTCTCCCCCCCCCCCCCCCCCCCCCCACCCCAAGTGTGTAAGAATAACAATTGGTATGAATTTATATATATATATATATATATATATATATATATATATATATATATATATATATATATATATTTATATATATATATATATATATATATATATGTGTGTGTGTGTGTGTGTGTGTGTGTGTGTGTTTTCAAGTACACCACCACCAAGGCAACAGTGAGTACCTCTCACTGAATCACCGCGTAAGTCTAATCAACCTACCCTCGTCCTGTAAGTGATTCACTTTGTTGTTCAATCCACAACAACTCTAGCTATCTGTGAACACACCATGACGTCAACATTGACACACACACACACACACGTCAAAAACACACGAGGAAAAAATAGAATGTTTATGAAATCTACTCACTTGTAGATTTTACCAGTTAGTATTTTTTTAACTTATGAAGCTGTGTCTAACAAGAAGAAAATTAGAAATGTTTTAAAAATATGTTTTTTCTTTTCTAAAATATCGTTCTGAAATTTACTACGTTCTTTATGCTGTATACAACAAATTTGGAAAACTTCACATAAGTAGCTCAACAAAAAGTGGATACTATTTTTGTGTTCGGTCACTAATTATCTCTTCATTCATTCTACAATTTATCATATTTGTTAGTTATCTATGGTGAACGTGTTTCGCCACCAATCTTAAGGTTTCGCCACCAATCTTAAGATACACAATCATCTGTACAACCCATCACACAATCATTGCGACAGTCTTTCTATGGTGAGTACTTTTGATGTGTAATGGTTTTTGTGATGTGTAATGGTTTTTGTGATGTGTAATGGTTTTTGTGATGTGTAATGGTTTTTGTGATCTGTAATGGTTTTTGTGATATGTAATGGTTTTTTTATGTGTAATGGTTTTTGTGATGTGTAATGGTTTTTGTGATGTGTAATGGTTTTTGTGATGTGTAATGGTTATTTGCATGTGTAATGGTTTTTGTCATGTCATTGTTACAAACTGCCATTGTTACATCTAAATGACCGCTTTTAAAGTATTAATATATATTATTATATAGGCTGGAATGTATAACCAACCGTAAACTTTGTTTTTTTTTTAAATTATACTTGTTTTTATATTTAATCAATAATAATAGCAATATCTTATAAAGCGTCCCATTATTTATTTTATTTTTTTTAAAGTTGTATTTCAAATTTTTATTACCATTTTTTAATGCTCATACAATATTATTTTGCTCACAGTAACTAAAACTAGAATTTGTTGTGAAGAAACTAGTGATCTGCCATTTGAGGTTTCTTCTTCAGTAACTTGTACAGTATAAAGCCTCCAAATAATGACCCATATGTTGCTGCAACCCAATTGAATCTCCCTCTCAATGTGTAGCTATTGAAATGCTTCTGCCATCCTTTAAGATTAAGTTCTGATTCAGGCACAAAGTCCCCAGCCATTTTGAAAATAAAATTCTATTTGTTGATCCTTGTGATGATAAGTTAAGCGAATGCTGTTGTTACAAAGCGGAAGTCTGTTCATCATTTAAAAGTGCATGATTTGAAATGTAAGACCAATATTTTAGTTCTATGTAGACTATTATTCCGAATCATTTTTTTTTTCTTTTTAAAAGAACAATATTTAGTTAAATGTAGGCTGTTATTCCAGATGTTTGTTTTTTTTTATTTAGGGATCCAAAATTTTAAAGGGAAACTCCAACAGAAAGAATGCAATTTAATGTATGTCATCAAAATTGACTAGAATAAAAAGCTACCATGTTTAGACTTTCAAACAAAACTAACAGTTAAGTAGTCAACGAGTAAAAAATATTCCTTTGACACGGTTACATAGCTAATATAAAAAATGTTTTATAATTATCACTTAATGAAATTTAGATTGTTTGTTTTTTTGTTTTTTTCAAGCATGTGAGCTACACTTGGTTAATTTAGATATTTTTGTGAAAGTTAATTCCCTTGAATGAAATTCTGGTATTTGTATTTTTAAATGGGAAAGAACTCGTTGCTTATCTTTACATTAATTTCAAATTCCTATACCTTAGGTTGACCGCTTACTTATAAATACAACTTTAAGTTATTTGCTACTAGCCGTCCCGGCCAGGCCCTGCTCTGGCTTCTGTGAAAAACCTTTCTGTTAAAGACCATTACCTGTGTGTTTAGTAATCATCATAAACCCGGCATTGCCCACCCAAACCACAACCAACCAAAACAACAAAACGCAAACATAACGCTAACACAATTACAAATACAAACGAAAACAAAAACCTAACAACAAACCCAACCACAACCACAAACACCAATACAAACACAAAGAAAAAACAAACAAAAAAGCAAACGAAAACAAAAACCTAACAACAAACCCAACCACAAACACCAATACCAACAAAAAAAAACAACGAAAAAGCAAACGAAAACAAACCAAATTCAAACGCAAAACCAACCAAAAACACAAATACAAACCCAAACAAAAAAATACGAACAAAAACGAAAAAAGAAAGAACAAAAACGAACCAAATCAAAACGCAACCACTAACGCAAACCCACCTAAACACAAAGAAAACACTAACGCGAACATAAACGCCTGGGGCGGAATCACCTGTTTTAGCTTAATGAACGACTATAGTACCCCAACTTATTCATAGTCTTTTGCACTCACTTAAACGAACGCGCCTGTTTCAATTTGATGAACAATTTTAATACTCCAAGCTTATCCGTAAAATACCTACAACATTTGCACTTGATCAATCCCCGCTAATTATGTAATTATTTTTTTTTCCCAACATCAAAACAAAGTAATTAAAAAGTAAATTATTTTCGACTAATGCAATGGTTTTATAAAGGGAAGTAATTGTGTTTTCCTAATTTATCAAAGGGAAGTAAGTGCTATAGGACTAAATAAAGACATAATTAGAATTGTTGTAAAAGATGATATTTTTTTAAAAACTTGTGTTTAATAAACATGCCGAAAATTATTACTTTCAGTTTGATAAATGAAAATTATTTCCCAAAACTTTCAATATTAATTTTTTAACTCATAAATGTAGACCATAAGGACTTTAATTATCTAACACTTAAATCCATCGAAGACCAACGACAAACATATGTTTTACATACAGAACTGAGCTTTATATATTAGATTGTAAAAATTATACAGAGCAGAAGTTCTAAACAAAATAGTTTGGTAGCCTTTTTTAGCATTAAGTTGAAAAACAAAAACATCAGTAGCCGTTGTAGATTGCAATACTTAATGTCAGTAGACATACATTGTGCTACAGTGCAACAAATGCGTCTAAAATCGTCTTAGTCGCAAATTAATCATCTACTTAATTGTCTGTTTTATATTTTTCACCATCTCTTAAGGATCCATAAATAACTATTGTAGGCTGGAATCTATAACATTTATACCTTTTTATTTTTCAAAAACAACGATTTTGGAATTATAACTAAAGACAGTCAAGCTTGAAACTAATAACATGTTTAAACAAGTATGACAGTACAATGATGTAAACCAGGGGTCTCCAAACTACGGCCCGCGGGCCGGATGCGGCCCGCGATGTCCTCTCATCCGGCTCACGGAGATCTTTTTGTCCAGGGAAAAAAACGTTTGTTGCTGATGGCTGAGGAACCTTGCCCAGAAAAATCAAAGACATGCCTGGAAGAAACTGGCCCCCGAGCTGAAATTTGATAGTTAATGCGGCCCTCGGACTGAAAAGTTTGGAGACTCCTGATGTAAACGACTGAATAAAATGTACCTTGCCTTTTAGTAAGTTTATTTAGATTTGTATGCCAAGTTTCTGTATATGATAGATGGTGTATCGACCAGTGTTTCTTACAGACTTTTTTCTCCGGGGGGGGGGGGGGGCACTTGAAATTTCGGGGGGGGGGTGCGGTAAACTTTCTGGGGGGGGGGGGGCGGACAATGTTAAAAGTATACATTTTCTGTATAAATTATATATATTTCATTTCGTTCGGGGGGGGGGGGGGGCGGTAAAAAAATTTCAGAGATGCCTGGAAGAAACTCTGGTATCAAACTGATGCTGGAGAACAACACCATAAAAACAAGTAAACCGGGAGTGATCTCCCCTAAACTTTCTCGAATATTAATACTAATAGTTTCGCTGTCTGTGTATCTGACAAGAACGCTCTGTCTGACAAGAACGCTCTAGAGAAAACACAAGCAAATTAAAAACCTGCATAGTAATTCGAAAAACGAAGTATGACGTCGCCACATTTAGCATCTCAAGCCGGAGAGTGCACACAGTAATATGACGTCATTGAATAAAAAGGAAATTTTGTCTAATCTAAATGGTTTGCGTGAAGAGTTTCTTGCATATAATTCTTCGGGTAGGGGCGAAGCCCCACCCCCGCGTAAGAACGTCTGAGCCTCCCCCCCTCCCCAACTCCAAAGAAATTTCTTCATCGATACTCTATAATAAAATTACCGCCTAATTAATGCGTCTAATCTAAAAAGTGGTTTTCTTGCAATTTCTTTAATGCAATTCTTCGGGTAGTGGCTAAGCGCGACACCAGTGTTTCTTTCAGACTTTTTCCTCCCCGGAGAGGGGTGGGGGTACTTGAAATTTTCGGGGGCGGGGGTAGAATTTTCGGGGAGGGGGCGGACACTGGAAAAAGTATATAATTATATTTCGTTGAATGGGACGGTAGACATGTTTTTTTGGGGGGTGGTGTGTGCGTGTGTGGGGGGGGGGGGGGGGGGGTGGTGTGTGCGTGTGTGGGGGGGGGGGGGGGTGGTGTGTGTGTGTGGGGGGGGGTGGGTTGGTTTTAGTTTAGAGAAAAGAGACAGCACTATCAGCCTAGCGCCCGTTGTATCCTTCCTCAACGGGCCATTTTTCTCGTTCTAATATAAAATTACGAGGGATGGCAACTCAGGACATAGACAATATTTGTTATCCATTTTTAATTACTTAAACTTTTTATAATAGAATAGAATCTCGTAAAAAAAAGAATCGCACACCAAGTGAACGCATAAAAGTGCATAAAAGTGCGGGATATTATTTGTACTTTATAAATTTACATGCGTTTTTTAAGAAATCGGAAATAGCGTAAATTAGTACTTCCGGTCAACGGAAAATACTCAAAATTTGACAGAAGGTAGAGAATTAGATCTTTTACTTACTTGTGAAATTTCATGCATCTATCTAAAATAGTACGCAAGTTTGAAAAATTCAAAGTAGAAAAAGTACTACTTCCGGTTATCGGAAATCGCTCAAAAGTTGATCAGGATCTACAATTTTGATAAAATACTTATATATGAAATTTCATCAACCTAGCTGTAACGGTACTCAAGTTATCTTGTTTACACACAACAGACACACAGACATACGGACAAGATTGCAAAAGTATGTTTTTCCGTATCAGTGTGCTGTAAAACGTCGAGATTTTTAAAAAATCTCGATTTTTATTGCACGATTACAATACTTTCTCTATACTTCGTATATAGGAGAAAGTAAAAACTTCAAGAGGTAGGCTATCTTCATGTTTTTAATAAATATATCTATGAGAAAATTCGATTAGCATATCCCGGACATTACTAGAACACGGAAGTACAAGATAATAGTGCTTGTCTTCTTCTTCTTCTTCTTCGTTCTTAATTGTGAATATGGTGGAGGATTCAGACAACAAGTCCAACTTCGTGGACAAACCGGACTGTGGTCTCCAGTTTGTCAGGTGCCCCATATAATTTTTCCCTGAGTGGGGTGGGCTGGGGCCAGTGTCTGTCTCGTGCCTGGCTTTACAAAGTACATTCCTGGAGTACGTGCTCCGTGTTTTCCGGGGCCTTGCCACAAGGGCACATTTCGCTACACCCAACCTTCAGTTTTCTGTGCATGTGTTGATTTAGTCTGTTGTGGCCTGTTCTAAGTTGAAAGATTATGTATTGTTGTTTTCGTGTTAAATTATAATAGCCGTCGTCTTTAATGTAGTGAGGGTGTGTGACAGACCACATTTGCGTTTGTTTGTTTTTTATAATTCTTTTTATTTCTTTTGGGTGTATCGAAATTTCCGGTTGTGGTTTCTTTCCCCCAATTTTTGCCAGCTGGTCTGCGATCTCGTTACCCTGGATCTGGCAGTGGCCCGGGATCCACTGCAGCACAATTCTGCTGCAGGTATTTTTAGCCTCTCTAGTGCTGTCATAAGTGTTTGAAAATAGGACTCTGGATTTTGTAGGGATTGCAGGACTGATTTGGCATCTGTAAAAAATACAATCTGGCTATTCGGTGATTCAGGGTGTTCTGACAGGAGGTTTGCTGCGTGTTCTAAAGCTTCTTTTTCTGCCCTAAAATTGTCGGATAGGCTGCCTGTGGCTATTGCCTTTTCCAGGCTTTCTCCGCTTGGCCATTCAATAAGGATGCCAGCCCCGCCCTTTTTTGTGGCATCTTCAGCTGAGCCATCTGTGTAAACTCTAATCCAGGTATTGCTGGGGTACTGATCCTTAATGTGTTTATTTGTTATTTTCTTAAGTTCTTCTAGATCATAGTCAGATTTTTTTCCTATAGTGTCTATTGAGTCAATAATGGTTAAGTGACAGTGGGAGATCCAAGGCGGGGAGAGGTTTTGAGTTTTTATTGCTTCAGGAATGATATTTTTGATTTCATATTTATTTTTCAGATTCTTTGCTTCTTTGATGAAACTTGTTCTTTGTAGTCTGGTTGATGGACTTGGTTTCTGGAGTTTTTGTTTTAGGTTATGGTTTTCCAGTGCCTCTAGCTTTGTGTATTGAGTGAGGATTTTTTATTCTCTTCTTTCTTCTATTGAGCTAAGAGCGGCTATTTCCTCCATAGCTTTTATGTGTGTTGTTTTCATGGCTCCTGTCATTATTCTCAAACCAATGTTCTGAACTTTGTCAATTTTGCTAATATTTGTTTTTGCTGCTGAGCCCCAAGCCGAAGCATCATATTCTAACGTAGGTCTCACATAGCTGGTGTAGGTTTTTTTCAGGATGTGGTGATTTGCTCCCCAGTCTGTTCCTGACAGTTTCCTCATTAGATTAAGTCTTTTGATCCCATTACTTTGTGTGTTTTCTATTTGTTTTCTCCAGGTAAGTCGAATGTCAAAAGTGACTCCTAGGTATTTGGGGTGGTCATTTTTTTCTAGCTCTTGGTTTTCTAGGGTAAGTTTCATTTTTTGATGTTTAATTGATAAGGTGAAGATTGAATAAGTAGTTCTCTTGGTATTGATGGATAAGCCCCAGTTTTTGGTCCATTTGCCGAGCTTGTCAAGTGTTTCTTGAAGACGAAATTTTGAGGTACCAATATATTCCTCTGTGCTGATTAGTGAAAGGTCGTCTGCAAACATGCTTCTTTTTACTCTCCTTGGGATGTTTTCATTTAAGTCATTTATATAAATGAGAAAGAGAGTAGGAGACAAGACTCCTCCTTGAGGGACTCCATTTTTTATAGTTACAGTGTGACTTCTTTTTCCTTGCATGGAGACTGATGCTTTTCGGTTGCTTAGGTAACCTTTTATCCAGTTTAGCATGTTATGAGATACTTGATGGTTTATTAGCTTTAGAATTAAGCCTTGCTCCCAGACCTTGTCAAAGGCTTTTTCAAAGTCGACCCACACTATTGATGTTGGTTTTTTTTTCTTGAAAGCCATCTTCTATTTCCTGAGAAATGAAGGTGATTTGGTCTTCAGTAGATCTGCACTTCCTGAAGCCTGCCTGTCCGTCTGCTAGTAGATTGTTCGATTCTAGAAACCAGGTCAGTCTGTTGTTTACCACTCTTTCCATCAGTTTACAAACGCAGCTTGTTAAACTTATTGGGCGATAGCTATCGACTTTGTTCTTGGGTTTTCCTATTTTAGAACAGGTATCATGATTGCTTTTTTCCAAATATTTGGGATTTTCCCAGATTTCCAGCTTGCATTAAATATTTGGAGCAGTTTTTTCTTAGCATTGGGGCCCAGGTGCATGAGCATATCATTTGTGATTTTGTCAGGGCCTGGAGCTTGCTTAAGTTTGAGGAGCTTCATTGCTTCTCCGAGCTCCTTTTTGCTAATTCGAGCTACCATTCCAGTGGAGGAGGTGGGAGAGACTTTCTGTAGTTTTTCTTTTTCTTCAGTTTGATTTTTAACCTCTTCTACTCTTTGGTGGCTGATATTTATTTGTCCCACTTTGCTGAAGTGGGTTATACATTCTTTTGCTGCATCCTTTTGGGTTTTGATCGTGTTTTCAATGTCGATGACTATGGGAGTAGCTCTGTTTTCTTCTTGGTTTAGCCTTTTTGCAATACTCCATAGTTTGTGACCATCTCTATCTACATTGAGGTGTTCTGTTTATTCTTGCCAGCTTTTCCTCAATGCAGTTAGATACTTTTTTCTAAAGACTGCGTTTGCTGATTTTAATTTTATGTTATTTTCTACAGTGGGATTTTCTTCAACAGTGTTTCTATCATCAATTGTCTCGTCATGGAGTATCTGGAGGTCTGGAGTCCAGTTTGGGATATAATTTTTCCTTGCTCCCCTTGGAATAGATTTTTTGGCTGTTAACAGAACTGCTTTTGAGAAGGCTGTGTATGACTTGTTCACCTGTTTGGTTTTACAGTTGATTGGTCTTGTGAAGGAGTCTGTGAGAGCAGAGAAGAGCTCCCAATTAGCTTTTTTTGTAGTTCCATCTAGGGCGGGGGTAGGCTTCAATTGGCCTGTTTGATGTTTCTATCTGGATCAGGATTGGTCGGTGGTCGCTAGTGGCTAGTTGATCTGCAACTTCTCTTTTGCAATTTTTGGATATGCCATTGGTAGCAAAAGCTAGGTCGGGGGTAGACGAGGTTAACCAAGACCTTGAGTAAAAAGTTGGTTTGTCATCAGGTTTATTTAGAAGGATGAGCCTGTTTTCTGCTTGCCATTCTTCAATTTCCTCTCCTTTAACATTGAGGTCAGGGTAACCCCAGCTCTGGAAGTGGCTGTTCATGTCTCCCACAACCAGGCTCTCTTCGCTGTTTGGCAGGGAGATGCGGTCCAGTTCCAGGTGCTTATCAGGATGACAGTAGCAATTGAAGATATTTAAGTTACCTTCTGCAAGTATGAGTTTGGTGCCCATTATCTCAGATGCTGTTGAGTTTGGTATACCTATATCTGTTGTTGGTATGTCATTTTTTTATGAGAATGAGGATACCTCCTTTTGGTCTGTTTTCCCTGTCCTGCCTTATGCAGGTGTATCCTCTAATAGAGAAGCGAAGATTGTTGTTGAGGTGAGTTTCTTGAATACAAGCAACGTCTACTTTATTTTCATGTAGGAATATTTTTAAGGCTTCCTTTTTTTTATGAACTCCCTCTGCATTCCACTGCAGGATAACAAGTAATTTGTTGTTTTTTCTCACCATTTTGGCCAGTAGAATTTACCTTCTGATCCTTGCCCATGGCTGGCAAGGCAAGAATAGAGGAACCACCAGCTCGCTTTTGTGGGCTCCTTCGAGGCGGAGAGCCCGGCCCCCTACCTGCGCGTCGGGATTCCACAGGCAGGACGCCACTTCTGTTAGTCCTATTTCTTTCCTCCATCATAAAATTAAGCAGTGCGTGCCAGCATGTTATGCGCCATACTAGATGGCCCGTTGACTCCGACTTCAGCCTGCTTTTCATTCTGGATTTGCTTCCATAGCCTTTGATCACCCAAGAACAAACTACAAGGCAGTAGCTGTTCGATTTTGGAGTTGTCTCTCCTAGATGGGCTGCTGTCCCCAGCTAACGAGCCCCATCTGCCCGGGTTTGGAGTTATAGCGCCCCATGCTCGCCGTTGAAGTCATTTCCTTGGATTTATGAGATGTTGTTTTTTTAGATATCCTAACCAATGGATATCCCATCACATCCTCCATGACCACAAACAGACATACGGACAAGATTGCAAAAGTATGTTTTTCCGTATCAGTGTGCTGTAAAACGTCGAGATTTTTAAAAAATCTCGATTTTTTTTTTGCACGATTACAATACTTTCTCTATACTTCGTATATAGGAGAAAGTAAAAACTTCAAGAGGTAGGCTATCTTCATGTTTTTAATAAATATATCTATGAGAAAATTCGATTAGCATATCCCGGACATTACTAGAACACGGAAGTACAAGATAATAGTGCTTGTGAGTTCATCCATTTATGGTAGGCCTCAGAGGCGAAGCAAGGGCGGGGGTAGGGGGTGCGGACCGCACCGGGTGACACCATGGCAAAAAATTGCAAAATGTACAGAAGAAAAATCCTTTTTGCCCGTTCTATTAATGATTAATTAAGTTAAATAGTCTTTTAAGTACTAAATGGGGGGGGGGGGGGGGGGGGTGACACCAAGACATAAACGTGCTAACAGTAGAGAAAACAATGCTACATCCAATTGTATTATTAACAGACTATAGATAAACATCGTTACTATTAAGTCTGCACTGATCAAAGCTTATTAACAATAACATATACACTCATACACACACACACATTTATATATATATATATATATATATATATATATATATATACTTTGATTTTTTTTGGGGGGGGGGTGACATTACAAAGTGCCGCACCGGGTACATCCGACCTAGCGACGCCACTGGTAGGCCTAGATTCAAATTACAGTACGATTATATGGTCGCTCTTAAAATCTCTTAAACATTTTACATTTTAGCGACTAATGCTTTAACCAATTAGAGAAGTTTGTTTTCTTTTTCAGAACGTTTAAAGAGCTTTTTTTTTTTTTTTTTTTTTTTGCAAGCTTTGTCAATATTTATGGTCCGTCTCTTTCGCATCTACCTAGATCTATATGGAAAAAGAAATGTCTGTTGAAAAAAAAAGATCAATTGTATCACCTTGCTTATATCTGTTAAAATGATAATACTATTAATACCTAATATGTCTACATTTTACCTTTAGGATTAGGACTGTACAAATTTTATTTAAAGACATCCCACCATAGTAAAAGACAACATATGAAGAGGTAAAACAAGAACAGGTAGGTAGGCTATATAAAAAAAAAAACGTCGTCCATTGGTGATAGCACACCATTCTCTCCCCCCCCCCCCCCCCCCCCCCCCACAATACAGATTTTTCCAATAACTTTTAGGGCTGGTAAGTAGGTCAATAAACAGCTCTATGGCTCATGCAGGTTTTATTGAACCATAGAGCTGGTTAGTGACCTACTTACCAGCCCTATAACCAGAACCTTCCTCTTCTAAAGCTACTAAACGCGTTTAAGACAATGATTGAGCTTCAAAAAATGTCCCCTTATGGGGAAACTGCAATAGAAAAAGGTGAATGTGTTAATGTCCACCACTGGACATAGTTGAATGTGATGTCACCATTGCATGATATTAAATACGAATTTATTGTTGAAATTGACTTTGCAATAGTTTTTTTTTATTTATCTCAGTTGTTTTGTAAAAAGATATCTCTGTCAGGATAATGGAGTGTTGAAATGTTGTAAGTCTATTATGAATATTTATATCTACTGGATTCGAGCAATTATTCAAATGGTTTAAGGGCTGTTATTGATGTATAGATGAGTGGCTGTCCCAGCTATCAAGCCTCATCTGCCCAGAGATCAAACTCAGGACTTTTTTTTATTGACAACCATGAGCTTACCAACCCAACCTCCACCAAGAAATGCATTTTTTAAGATCTACTTTTTAATGTTTAGGAAATATAGCACAGTATTGTATATATTAATTTGATAATTCTAAAAGCCTATCAAACTCTTGCAATCTAAATATATATCAAGCTATTACTGTTACTTTTATACAAGTGTGACATATTTAGTGTTATTTTATAGTTCAAAATTTTGCTTAGGTAATATGTTATTTATATGTAAACAGAGTTGAGAACACCAGCTTTTACTCACATTGCGCCCACATCTCATTATTTCCCCTTGAGTATGATTTATATTATTTAGTATCCAATAATAATAGATTTGAAAAATTCAGATATGAATATAAATAGCAAAATATGAATGTAATCAAGCAACAAGAAAAGTTGAATTGATAACGTTTGAATGTAAACTTTGATTTATAATATATAAATATTATAATATATAGTAAAAAAGCCCTATATTTTATACAATGATGTACTGTACTTTTAAATTGCTCTCATCGATAGCTTTCATGCCAATGTAATCATCTATTATTGTTCTCAAAGCAACTTATTATCACAATCATAAACTTAGAATCTGTTAACAATTGTCAATTTTTATAACATCAGCTGGGCTCTCTGCTTCTTGTGTACACATCAGTCAATTACAAAACAAGATCTAATGCTTCATGTACCAACAGCTATAATGACAAACTCAGCTTTATACAGCACACTACCATAATTTGAACACCTAAGCATTAAGTGTACATTATTCTTCAATTGGATCTCCCCATTTGTTAGTTCGCTTTCCTGAAAAAAAAAAGAGAAAGCCAAAATACTTTTATTAAAAATAATCAGCAATTTATTTTTTCAAGTAAATTCAAGACACTTTCTTTAGCATATAAATCAGTTGTTGGATTGTGCAAATGAATATTAAAATATCAACATAGCTTAATAATGTGGCTTTAAGTGCAAAGCATATCTCATCTACTACAGTTCTTGTAAAACAAATAAGAAAATAATATAAAAAGCAATTACTTTTTGGGGGTGCTTGGTAAGGTGGTGGTTCCATCCTGATGTCTGTTTCTCTATTATCTGGCTGAGCTCTATCACCAGAGTCAGGCCATGTTTTCTGTGAACCAGGTGGTGGTACCTGCTGCTTCTTTGAATCTTCATGCTCTTGGCGGTTCCTTCGCTGCAGCTCATCATAAGTATTAGTGTTCTTCTCTTGTGGAGATACATCTGGCTCCTTTACTAGAAAATAAGACATTTGTAATCAGATTTGGCTTGTGTTTTTTACTTGCTTAAAAAAGAACACCAAGCTTGCAATAATTTTGGTTACTATGTAATGTACAATTTAAGATTCTTAATTTTGTGGTTTTGCTCTAGGATACTAAATTGCTACATTTTTTTAAAATTACGAATATTTTTGGTGGCCGCTTCTATTGAAGTATGACTGCTTATTTCTTCAGTGAAAAATGGTTGCCTAAATATTACAATAGATTTACACAAATATGAAATGGGGAAATAAAAACAAAATCTTTTAACTCTCACCATCTCTATCGACACTGGGACGAAATCTGTCATCTAGACCAGCCACAGGTTTATACTCTTCTAGCTTAGAATGCCTGTTGTTACTTCTACCTGCACCCTCCTCCCATGTGTCTCCCCTGTAAGATTATTTAACCCTTTCCCCGGCAACATATTTGGTACCCTGTCCCCGGCAACTGGGTGGATCACACCCAGAGACTTTCTTATAGTAAATTCTTTTCTTTGTTCATTGTGGGGTGGGTAACAATACTGACACAGTTGAGGTATTCAGGGCACAGATGCCATGGGGAACACAAGACATGTTGTTGTCAATGGGAGAGCTGTAATATGAAACTACAGGTTGATGGGATTCTCAAGCAAGAGTTAACCTGTGGGTGGACACATGTAGTGATTTATACTCTTTGCTGGAGCTCTGACTTGCAGTTACAGACAGAACTGTAGTTTAGAGTTACAATAGGTTAATGAAATGCAGGGGTAAGATTGCCTGTGGGAGGACATATATAGTGATTTGTACTCTTTTAGGGAGCTCTGGAATGTAGGTAGAGACATTGAGCCTTTTAGAGTAACTTGACATTAACCTCATTAGGAGTACAAATGAGGACAAAAAGGCAAAACAACTTTGTAATGCTGCTGAAAGTTAATACTGGGCAATTAATTGATCAAACTGGGAGTGGGGTGGGTGTTCTACAGGTTGTGACCCTGAGAGTAAGGTTTATAAATAGTCACAAACGCTATTGAGAACACAACAGAAACAAGTCTTGAACGCTTTTGTCTAAACTCAAGTGCTAATGATAAAGGAATATATTTGCCAGTTTTAGTATAGCAGGTGAAAATGACCAACAAGTTTTGAGTCTGAACTATTAGTATCAGAGGTAGATGAAGAAGAATGGCAGCCATCAGTATCAGAGGTAGAAGATGAAGAATGGCAGCCATCAGTATCAGAGTTAGAAGATGAACAATGGCAGCCATCAGTATCAAGCAGCTCTGATGACGAGGTCTACCCAATATACTGCATTTCAACTATCAATAATGTGTCACCAGTTGGCACTCATAATGAAATGAAACGGCTGGTGCAAAGTGAAGAAAAAGAAATATTTTCAGGAAAGACAAAGTAACAGTACACTAGACCACTGCCTAAAGTGCTATCCCAGGAAAAATATAAACAGCCTGACTCAAAATATTTCTTCTGTACACGAATACTAAAAATAATACAACCAATATTTGACAGTATTAGCAGGGATGGAGAGAAAGCAAGAGGAGACACTGGCACTCTGCAGAATAACAATTTAGTTGTATGTCAATTCAGTTCTGCTTATGGAAGTTTTTGAAGGCAGAATTTTCTATGAAGAGATTCAGCAACCTTCTGGGTCATATTCACTTTCACAACAATAACTAACAGTCCATCAGGCTCATTGTATATTTGCTCCCATTATGGTAGATATTCCATTCAAATTTAGAAAGGTGTTATGTTTCTGGAGAGATCATTACTAATTAGCAAGTGGTTGATTTTATAGGTGGGTGTAGGTTTATCCAATACATACCAAGCAACTCCGATAAGTATGGAATTAAAATATTTTGGACCTGTGACTCATGTAACACCACTAAAAGGGTGCCCATATATTATAAAAAAAAACTAAAGTTCCCTGCCAGCAAAAGGAAATGTCCAGTTATTTTAATTTTGACTAACAACTGTGCTCTCTGAGGTGCAAATTATTAAAACATGTTAATGTTCTATTATTTTGTTACTAAAGTTGATTACTTCAATCATGTTTGATATTTTTGTTACTCAAATACCTTCAGATTGTTAATTTATAGTTAAACTTTGAAAATGTAACACAATGACTTAACCCACAATGAGTAAAAACAAATTGTTAGAAGCCAGTTTATAAGTTATAAATATTTTTTCCATTCAAAATTGTGTACGGGTGTGTAGCACCCAGTTGCCAGGGACCGTATAAAAAAATTTCAAACCCTCATAAAAAAATTTTTTACGCATATTTTTAAAATTAACAACCTCCAATGTGTTCATCCCAACCACCTTATAGATGGGAATGAGGCCCAGAAAAATTTATAAAACGAGACTCGAGATATGAGCAAAAATATAGCGACTTCGGGTCGATTACACCCAGTCGCCGGGGAAAGGGTTAAATAAAAAAAAAAAATTTTTATCCAGTATTCAACTATTATAATTAGAATCCTTATTTGGAAATATTTTAATTAATCATTCAAATGATCATTATTAATAATTATCATAATCTTTACTGTTGTTCTGGGTCTGGCAAACCCTTTGACTTCCTGATACGAGCTGCCAAGTCGGAGTTTGGCAATTTAGTAAGAATTTTCTGCTGACATTCAGGCAGGTACGACACTTTACCAATAAAATGGCCAACAAAACCAGCATCTGTAGAAAATATAAAACAATTAGTTAAAACCTACCAACAACAAAGGAGTAATGTTTACATTTATTTCAGAAAATGTATGATGTTTACACATGTGAAAAGTATATTTAAAATCTTACTAATGACTTTAAATAGAGATCCATATTTTGGATGTGCAGACCATCTTCCTAAGAGTAAGAGATAAAAATAATTTGTCAATTGTGATGAGAGATTCATTTATATTTTCAAAAGTCAGTTGGTAAATTTAACCAATATTAGGCCTAAATAATGTTAAAATGTTTTAATTTTAATAGTAAAATCCACATACCACTTTTCACCATCAAGAAGGTAGCAGCCATGGCACCAACTGATGCAGGTAGAGCTTTAAAACAAATAGTTGTGTTAGTTTATACCACATTGCCCAAAGATTGTCATTTCCAATCAAAATAATGTAGAAGTTTTGAGAATTTATGTATGCAGTATGCAGTTAAAATGTATTTTTCTGTTAACTAATTACTAAGAGCCTAAATAAAATTCAAACATCTTTTTTTCCTTTTAAATAGTTACCTCTTTTGTAAAAGCTTTCAATATCACATTCTTGTAACACCTGAAATTAATATATCAAATAATTTACAAAATCGTAGAGTTGAAACAACCTGATTTTGATATATCAAAAATCAAAACTAGATCTATACTCTATAGGCTGCCTAACTAACTAGATCTACTACTTATCGTCTTATATTATAAGACTATTTTTTACTGTAAAAGTTATTAATTTGATAATCAAGTAGGCCCTAGAGTAGTATAATAACATTGCCTATAGCTGCACTCTACACATACTCATATAGATTGTAAATATATTTAAGCGGTTAATTTTTTTTAGAGTTAGTACTACATACTCACTGCCCAAAACTTAAGAGCTTCATCTTGTCTTGAAGTCCCTTGTGTCTCAATGGGGTAATTTAAATTTTGTCTGTCAAGAGGAGGTAGATCTAGTGGATCTGGCAAAGGCGGTCCAGAAGAAGACATTGCTAATTTTTTTTTAAAGTTCAGATGAGACTTGATTAGACTGTTTTGTCAAATGTAACATGCAGCCTAAATAAAAGGTTACAGACTAGTTCATTAAATAATATTCAAAATTTAAGTTTAATCTATATTAGTTAATAATTGTAAAAATTACTGAATAGAAGAGGAGGCTTACTGGTGAAGAGCTGTCTTATTTTAGTTCTACTTAATTAATATATGGCTGAGTCTATTTTTAGTCTCCTGTAGTGATCTTTTGAACTTATGCAGAATAGTTAATTAAGCCAAAAGGTGTCAATTGTCATAGAATAGATGGATTTACTTACTAATCAAATCAATATAATTATCCTAATATTTATTCTACTAGGTGTATGGATTGATGATAGTTTTGGTAGCCTAGTTTGAATATCAATTTTCAACTAATTCTTGAGGTGGCTAGCATGTAATGTTACTTTACACAGTTTAAAATTGTAGCCTTATTAAGCCTAGTTATAGTAGTTGAATTTGTAAAACTTACATACTAATTACTAATACTAACTGCCTGTGCTATCACAGGCCTACTAGACTACTACTAAGCTACTACATCTAAATCTACAGTCTACATACATAGGCCTACTAAAACTAAAATTAATATGACAACTTTAAAAATTAAGCATACTTATTATTTTACAATATTATTCTAAGCCTAGATCTATATACTGCTATTAAATTTGAATCTACTAGTTATTAGACCAACATAAGTTATCCTAAGTCAAATTAGTAATTTACTAATTAATTAGTAATTTACTAATTACCTCTAACTAGGTTCTAATTCATAATAATAATTTAACCACCCCATGCGTCTCAACGACAGTGTCGTTGAGAATAGTGTATGATCAGCTGATTTAACTTGAAGTATTCATCAGTACCATAGCCTAAATTATACTAAATAAAATGTATTAATTTGTACAGATCTAGTAATTTAAGAAGTATTAACTATTAAAATTAAATTAATATAGATCTAGATCTAGAACTTTCACATATTGGCCTACAAAATAATTGTCTGATAATTTTTTAACAGATGATCTTTAATTAAGTCAATCTAGTCAAGATCAACTTAATAGATAATTTAATACTGATAGGCGATAGGGCCTCCCCTATGCCTATAACTATAGTATAGATTATAGATCTAGATCTAGTATTAAGTAATATTATTTATTATTTAGAAATCTAGTGCTAAGTTCCTTAGCTAACTAACTAGATTCTAGATCTAGATTAGATTCTAACTACTTTTAACTTTTAATAGATCTAGATAGATCTAGATCTAAATACTTTATTTTTATTCTCTATAAAATCTAAAGATCTAGATTCTAGAATCTAGTTGGAAATCTAGTTTTAAGAATTAAGTTTTAATAAATTAATAAGTTTATCTTAATTAAGTCTTAACTAAAAATGTCAAATTAAAATAGTTGAATAGATTTTCAATAGATCTAGATTTCTAGATCTAGATATCTAAGTAATAGCTAGATCTAGATCTAGACTAGATCTAGATCTCTAGTATTTTTATATTAAAAATTATTTAATATTTATTTAATAATTAGGCCTAATTAGTAGAGGAGCTTACACTTTTCGGACACACATAGCGAAAAAACGCAACGTAAAAATTCCATGCGGTCTCATTCAGTAACCGCTTAACATAGAAAACAAAAAAAAGTATCATATCTATCCGCAACCATTCTACTTTAATAATGTGTGTGTCATTTTGTATTCATACGCATAGAACTTAAGCTATTCTTGTTATAGTGACTGGGGGGTCTTAACGTGTGTTCGAACACATGTAATACAGTTTTACATGTGTTCGGACACCTTTACCCGTCATCGGACATAGCACTTTTTGTTCATTTAGAATAATTTAAAGTCAATTTAATGAATAAAAACATATATTATATGCATTTATATTGTGTTATTGATTGTTTGTGAGGTAATTTTAATAGTATAAAACCTTTTTCCCACACTCCCAAAGTTCATCCCATTCAGCCATTGCGGCTCGCGCAGTACGCTGCTAAGCCAGCCAGGTCACATGATTCCCCCTCCTCTTTCGCATTCCAATGCCTTCTTGACCTTATTTTGACCCTTTCCCTTCAATAACCAGCCCCTTTTATGCTCTAAATTCTTATTTAATATTTTTGTGTTGCTGTCCGGTCCCATGTAAGGCCAAATAAGTTAGCGAACACCCCTTTTTTATTGTTCAAGCACAAAAAAAACCCATTAACCTTGACATTTACGATGTTCCATACATATATAGAAGCTATTTATAGTGTAACCTTTTAGCTAAGCATTGATTGGTTCAAGTTTTGCCCCTAAGTCCAACCCTAGGTCACTTCATCCGGCTGGTGTAAAAATAGAAATGTGCGTACCATGCAACGTTAAAAAATTTCTAAAAATAATTCTTGAGAAAGGAAACGGAAGTACTTGACACGGAAGTGTTCATAAATGAACAGTTTATGTGCAGGCGCCGTGGTTTCGCGTGAGACATGCTAATTAAAGTTTCTATGAGCAAAAACCGACGAAGTGTTCGCTCCTACGTAATTTTTGGTGTGTGTCCGAAAAGTGTAAACTCCTCTAATTACTAATTAATTAAACATATTATTATTAAAAAGCCGTAGCATACTAATCTAGATCTAGAATCTAGATCTTCTAGTACAAGATCTAATCTAGATCTAGATTTTCTAGATCTAGATCTAGACTAGTAGATCTACATCTAAAATCTAGATGACTAGATCTAGATGTATTCTAGATCTAGATCTAGATTCTAGATCTAGATTCTAGATAGCTAGACTAGGCCTAGCATGGCGTAGATTCTAGATCTAGATCTAATCTAGATCTAGATTTTTAGATCTAGAAATCTAGATCTAGATCTAGACTCTAGATCTAGATTCTAGACTCTAGATCTAGACTCTAGATCTAGGTTTAGATCTAGACTCTAGATCTAGATCTAGACTAGATCTAGATTCTAGATCTAGATCTAGAAGAGCAGGCCTAACAAAAATTATTAAATTAATAATTATCTTATGAAACTTGCGTTAAAAAACACTTTTAAAAAGGTAACAATTAATAAGAATAATGTTAATAATGTTAGATCTTAATAATCTGAGCATAACAGTCATAACAAAATAAGCCAACTGTAATGAAAGGGTATAGAACTTGTAAGTTTATCGTTCTTTCTCGCGTTAATTCGTGTCTGGTTAGCCAGGGAGAGATAAAAGTTTTCGAACTAAATCAATTGTTGTGAACGGGGTTTCCCATTGATAACAAAAAACATGGCGGCTATTTGTTAGTAGGTCCCGCTTCAAGATTTCAAAATCATCAAACGTTCCAGAAATGCAACAACTGTAAAAACTTTCAACGCTGTTTTGTTCATATGGATGGGAACAAACACATGTGTATGCATTTTTGAATATAAAAGTTTTGTGGCGGTAAGTATATTGATTTTATTTCTTTTGTTGATAACCCAAGGCTAGGGGACATTACTCTGACTCTACTCAGTCTTTGCTACGAGACAAGATTCCCAGACCTAGACCTAGATCTAGATCTAGATCTAGATGATTCTAGAATCTACCTACTAAGATCTACATTGCTTTAATCTAGATCTAGTTCTAAGTAAGAGTATAAGTTCATGAATTAGAATATATTAGATCTAGATTCTAGATCTAGTATTTTAGTGATCTAGATAAAATATTAAAAATATTAAGAAAAGGATGACGGTAAAAAGTAAAAACTAAAACAACAGGAAAATGAGGATGACTTCCAGTCTCACTCAGCCTACGACTTAGATATCTAGATTCTACTTAAAAATATTAAACAGTAATCACTGAGTAATCAGTACTAGAGTCTAGTTCAGTAATCTAGCTAGATCTAGATCTAGATCTAGATCTAGATTCGATTAATAAGTAGTACTTATTAATCGAATCTAGATCTAGATCTAGATCTAGATCTAGCTAGATTACTGAACTAGACTCTAGTACTGATTACTCAGTGATTACTGTTTAATATTTTAGAAGTAGGCCTATTAATACTATTATATAGATCTATTAGTTATTTGAAGTAGCTTGTAGATAGATGGCTAGATAGTAGATAGATAGTAGGCTGTTTGATGAGAATTACAGAATGATTTTTTTATTAAAAATGTATCAATAATAGCTAGAACACTAGTAAACTAAGCTAATTTAGCATATTTTAACTTTCTGTGCAAAGTCATTATTACTGAAAAAAATTCCAAAGTCAGGTCAGCCTGTGGCACCCTCCACTGAACGTGACAGAAGGAAAAAAAAACTTCACCCGTGACCTTCATTAAAACAGAATTTGCTTTTGTTTTATTTTTATTTTTGGTAAACATGTGCTTAATCTTACCCAATAAGTGATAAAAATTTGAAAATTAATTTTAATTACTGTTGTAAAGTGAGATAAACAGCTTAATAAACACATGCTTTCTTGAGGGGGTGTGGCCCGGGTGTGGCACATCGCAATTATAACTTTATATTTCTGTGTTTTATGACTATATTTGTTCACAATTAGCATGCTATGTTTTTTAAATTGATAAAAGGTAAGTATACCAAGTTACAAAATCCGCAATCTAACTAATAATTCATACTTTCAATTTAAAAAATAATAAAAACGATCATCAACGAAGAAAGCGTAAACATTCTATTTTTAGGTATGACATAAAAAACAGTCATAAATCTAGCCAAATGATTGGATTCTTGCGCGGCACACATTTTCCCGCGCCTCGTTTTCACCAAACAAGAATATAATAAAATGGCATTATTGAGGGGTGATCACTTACACCCTCAAATGTATTGTTTTCACCCTAATTTCATTAAACAATTCAATTTTTATTTGATAGTAAAGATGTTATAAAAATTGTAAAAAATAAAAAAGTTATTGTCGAGCGCACCTGCTTTAGTTAATTCGACTTGAAACGCAAGCTAAATAAGCGTGACTTTCTCTCGACGGCCTCGTTAAATACAAACAAAGAAATTAGGCCAAAAGTAGATCCGACAATTCTTAAACAACAGACTTAAATAGAAACGGATAGTTCCGATGTCTAAAATTAACGATGGCTTCGTAATCATTAGTTTTATCCCTCTACCCATTAGTGAAAGCGAAACTGGTCGCCATTTTTGGTAAGCGCATGAGCCGTGAGATGGCTTCAAAACAACAAACCCGGAAGCTGTGAATTCGAACGGCCTAATAGATAGTATTACTAGATCTAGATAGAGATAGTAGAATAGATCTAGATTCTAGTTGCAGATGGTAGTATGGTAGGCCCTAGATCTAAAATCTAGATCTAGAGAATCTAGTAGATCTAAATCTAGATAGATTCTAGATCTAGATTAGATCTAGTTTAGGTAAAACCTACCCTAGTTAAGTTTAGTAAGAGCTAGTAATGCCTAGTACTAGTATTAGTAAGGCTAACCTGTTTTTAATTTTAAATTAATTTTTTTAAATCTAGAATCTAGACTAGATCTACTCTAGCTATTTACTAGATCTAGATCAGTAGCCAGTAGAGTGATTAGAGTAGTAGTAGAGTGTAGTGTAGAGTACTGTAGACTATTGTTACATTGTAGAGTGTAGGTACTAATAACTAGACTGAAACTAAATTAGACTAGAATCTAGATCTAGGTCTAGATACATTTAGGGCTTACAGACTTATCAGACTACAGTGTTGCAATGAGTAGATCTAGATCAAGTAATATATAGATTAAATTTAGTTTGAAATTGTTACAGTAGTGCTACTACTTTTCTAAGTAGTAAGTAGTGTAGACTACTAGAAGAGCAAGATGATAGATCTCCATCAAGCTACAATAGAGTTTAGTTAGTAGTTAGTTAGTCATAGTAATAGTACCAAAAGCAGTGTAAGTAGCACAGTAAAAAAAAAGTATTACTAGGCCATCTATTATTGTATTAGGCCCTTTTATTTTTAGCAAGTTAAAGTTTGGTTAAGTACTAGTCTTCTAGCAAGTTGCCTAGTAGTAAACTTATAAACTAGATCATGTGTATTAGTACTATTAGACTTGTAGGCTAGTCTTGTTAGTCTAGACCAGGGACTATAAAATCTACAATTGATAACTTTCGGCCTTTTAGTATAAGCCTAATTATTAATGAATTACAGGGTACAAAAATTAATAAATTGGTCAGAGTCAGTATGGTTACAGTTAGCTGTTAATAGAATTAAGTTTCAGATCTATTGACTACAATTTTTAGTTACAAGTAATGAAAATGAAACTAATAGTTTTGTAATAGTTAAGATATGGTTAACTGTAAACCAGATATTTTAGTTTTTAAGACAAGCTAAGTAGATAGAAAACTGAACCTTTACAATAAATTAAACCTTTTATAAATATAAATATATATATATATATATATATATATATATATATATATATATATATATATATATATATATATATATATATATATATATATTAATATCTCATATTAGTTAAATAATTATTTTAATATAATATATGGATAAACTTAATAATTTATTATATTTAAATTCCCTAGGTACTTGGCAAGCAATTTTCTCACACTTTACTGTGGCTATTGGTGCTGATCTTGAACTAAAGGTGAGCTGAATTTTTTTTTTATAATAAGCCATTTTTCAGCTTAAGCCCAAGTTTGAAATCGATTCAGTGTTCTAATTCTTAAAGAATATGTTGCTACTAAGATTATATACTGTAAGTATTAATATGTATGGCTTGATAGTGGGACTGTCAGACAGTAGCTTTCACATTTCTATCCTAAAAGATAAGAGTTCAGATCCCTGGTTTTAGTCCTGGTATGATGTCCTAAGTCTCATGAGTACCAGCTCTCATGAGTACCTGGCTCAAGATAGGGAAATTAAAGGTGGCTCTGAACACTCTAATTTTACATGCAAATGTCACAGAAACAGGTGAATTTTAATTCAACTGCTATATTGGCTGTCTGTTTTAATCAATGATTAATAATTTTTTCATATTACAGAAAGTTGTTAAAAATATTATTTATTTAATTTCTAGGTAAATGGAACAGCATGGATGTGGATTTTTAGACACAAGGAAGCTGAATTTAACTTTTAATGAAGAATTTAAATGATGATTGTCCATGAAAAGAAATATTAATCATATACATTGTAATGCTGTATTGATGCATCTTCTATTTTAAGTAATTAAAAAACCATCCATTTATGAAATTATTTTCATTTTTTTTTTTCAATTTTAAAACTGTAGTTCTGTTTTGTTATTTGAAAACAATGATGAAAGTATACTGAACTGCCATTGAGATATTAATATAAATGCTATTGTTTATAGTTTAATTCTTTCAGAAGCAACTATATTGACATCAAAACTGAATCTTTATTGTACACTAAGTATAAAAGCTTACCCGCAAACCAGTCCATGTCAACAATTTATTGACATTCAAACATTAAATTTTTTTAAAGGTGATTTTTCTTAAATAAAAAAACAGACTACTTTCATATGGGATAAGAAACATTTAATTTTGAAATTGATTGGTTTATTAAATTTTAATGGAGCTGAAACTAAACCACTGGGTACAAATTTATTATTACTTTGTTTCTCAGAAAATTGCAAATTTTGAACATAAGAACTGTGGGAAGTAGGCAATGATGTTAAAATATCTCTTGAAACTTGAAGAAATTGTGGAAGGTTTAGAGATAGAAAACAACATTTCAGAAGATGATGTTTGAAATAATGGTAAAATATCTTTAGCAATTGTCACTGAATAAATATTTTCATTAGACAAATCACATTTAGATATAGAAGAATAAGGTATGTCTTCAGATTTTCTTATCAGCGAAGATCCTGGGTGATTCTCTTTGTTACCATCGGTCAAACGACAAGCCAATTCTGGAAAATTCATTGGGTTCTTTGCCTGGGCAGCTAAATATATTTAAATTAAGCTCATGCAAGGCTTTAGAAACATCAATTGGATAAAACTCTATAATTTCATTAACTTTTTATTAATATCAGCTCCAAAGGAATAATATAAACAAGTTACACATCATCAATAAATCAAATTTGCAGATATTTCCATTTCACCAAACTTTCTCTAAGTCATAATATATATTTTAAATTCATGGCATTTTGTTAGGCTAGATATGTTGACTTTTATTTACCACAATAATCTGATTATATAAATTAGGATTACCCAGCTATCATACATTCTTCTTTTTACTGCCCTCCTTTATGAGGGGGAGGTAAAAATCATCATAAAATGTGTGATGCAATTTACAGATGAACCCTCTCTCTTTCTACCCCTCCCCCTATATATATGTATATCTATATAATCTCTAAAATCATGTTGGTACCTCTACCTGTTTGAATGTTAGGCCCCTTTCCTTCAACTGTTTCTGTGTGGATCTTCTCCATGGGGGTCATCTATAAATGACGTCACGCATTTTTTTGACGATTTTAACCTCCCCCCCCCTCCCCCTACACATCGTCACAAAAAGCCAGACCCCCACCCCCTAAAATGACGTCACACAGTACTAGATTCTAGATCTAAATTACTACAGTTGCCTACATTCTAGATTTAGTTCTTAAGTTCTACAACAAGACTACACTAAACTTCGCTAGATCTAGAATAATCTAGATTCTATATATAAATTGATATTGAACATATTCTAGTCTACCTGTCTTAAAGTAAATAGCCTATTTAGTAATTTAGTAATTAATTCCACTCAACTACACTGTAAAATAAAAGAAACTAGATCTAGAATCTAGATCTCTAGACTACTCTTGAGTCTATAAATTAAAAATAAATCCTGTATGTCGTATGTTACTGTCTAAGTCGGAATTTTCAAGAGGGTTTTTTTAAGTCATAGATCTAGATATAGAATTCTAGATCTAGAAATCTAGACTCTAGATCTAGGCTATATATTTATTAATTAAATTAGGCTTGATTTCAGATTTACGATTGAAATCTTTTAGGCCTATAAATATCATATTTTATATAGATTATAGATGTATTATTATTATACAGGTTGTATTCTAGATCTATATAAAATATAATATATTTGTGTGTGTGTGTTATTTTAAACTTAATTTACTTAAAACAACTTATTGTCTGAGTTTTTTTTATTCCAAAAACGAAAGTAGATTTCATAACTTAAAAAAAAATAAATAAAAAATATTCACATTTGGTTTGAAAAAACAAAAAAAAACGCCAGCTGGCAACTACCGGAGCGAGAACTTGGTAAGCTACTTTAACAACTTACAAGCCCAATAGATCTAGATCTAGCTAGATTCTAGATCTAGATCTAGATCTAGATCTACATACGTTTTTTTATAGCCTGAATCGAACTGAAATAATTGAAAATATTCCCCTATTCGCCTTTTTGTTTATTCGATTACCTTATCCGTTAGCCTATGTTATGACTTTCATCGTATTACTCTCCCTGGCCACTTCAGTTCAGTGCAAGTTGGGGTTGAGGGCGGTTTTATAAAATACTAGCGTACCCGCCGCCGCGCGTAGCCGCGGGAATAGAAGAAAGTCCGACGAAATATAGATATAAGAAGGGTTTCATCCAGGCGTTACCAATCCTATGTTCTTAGACGCATGATCTTGTTTTCTAAAAGTGAGCTATTTAAATGTAAACAATGCCTACGCTTGGATCATAAATATCGTGACACGGGTTTACCTACACTACCACATGAAAACTTTGAGTGTACGTTAATCACTCACCGAAATAATGAGGTAGAACACACTTCTGTGACCGCCCATGTGTCAGGACGTAGAAGGGCGCTCTAAAGAGCCCCCCCCCCCCTCCCCTCATTACACTATCGCATAGGCGCTGCGTCATTCTCTAAAGTGACAGAAATGACAGGAATTTTTTTTTAATATGTAAAAAAAAAATTATTTAATGTGATTTAAACATCAGCATGACTGATGTAATATGTTACTAATGGTCTATTATTAGATGCTCGATCTCAATTTCTGATTGATTTGTCTAAAAATAGATGCTAATTGCATCATTCTCAAAGGGACGAAACTGTTTGGTTTTTTTTTACGGATAAAAAGAAACATCCCAGTTAATAATCTAACCTTGGTTAATTTTTCTGATTATTAAAATAAAACGTATTACATGACCCTCAGCGGCCCATGCGAGCCTTTGGGAGCCGAAACTGAAATTTTTGTTTGCAGCCAAATCGCACCCTACCAGGGCGCCGGCAGACACGCCTGATTCAATTTAGTGAGAGCTTGTAACGCCCCATCCTATCCATTGTATATCACACTGTTTCGACCGAACGTATTCACCATAGCGCTCACGGGAAAGACCAGGGCGCCAAATCGCATCCTACAATTAAATACCCCCTCCCACCACCACCCACCCCCTCTCCCACCCCAGAAACCCTCTCGGTAGTATTCATCAACTCCCCAAAGTTTTAAGACACCCCGATAAACTGTGTCGAACCGCAATCGACTTTTATTTTTATATACTGTATGTAGAGAAAAATCGCATCCTCCCGTGGTGCCGCCCTTGCGAAATTAAAAAAAAAAAATTGCAGAACCCTTCCAGGTAATGTTCTAATGAACTCCCCAAAGTCTCATGGCTATCGGATGAACGGTGTCAAACCAAAATCGACTTTAATTTTATATACCGTATATAGAGAAAAATTGAACCCTCCCGGGGCGCAGCCCCTGCGAATTTGAAAATGTTTTTTTTTTTTTTTGCGCAGAAACCTCTCCGGGAGTATTCTCAGCATCTTCCCAAAGTTTCATGGCGATCATGTGAACGGTATTACTGCATTTCACTTTTATTATTTTTATATACTGTATATAGAGAAAAATCGCACCCTCTTGCGAAATTGAAAATGTTTTTTAAAGAACCTTTTCCTAGAGTGTTCTCCCCAAAGTCTCATGGCTATCGGATGAACCCTGTCAAACCAAAATCGACTTTTATTTATATATACCGTTATAAAGAAAAAAACCAAATCGCGCCCTGTCGGGGCGCCACCCGTGCAAATTTGAAAATGTTTTAACGCAGAAACCTCCCCAGGAATATTTTCAACATCTTCCCAAAGTTTCATGGCGATCGTGTGCACGGTGTCACTGCAATTTTCACTTTTATTATTTTTATATACCGGATATTGAGAAAAAGCGCAACCTCCCGTGGCACCGCCCTTGTGAAATTAAAAATTATTTTTTTTACAGAACCCTTCCCCAGATTGTTCTAATGAACTCACCAAAGTTTGATGGCGATCGGATGAATGGTGTCAAACCAAAATCGACTTTTGTCGGTTTAAAGAGTTCTTTGCAGCACTTAATAAAGAATTTATCCCGTCGACGCTTAGAATAGAAGTGCCAGATTTTTCAGATGTTGTAGAACCATGTTTGGATATTCATCTCCCTTTTGAGCATTACCTTCGATAAAAATTATGTTCAAATTTTGCAGGCTAGAAAATACGCCCAGGGGTAAATGTTTCGACATGTACCCTAACCTTGAATTTTGACTTAAGTCAAGAACTTCAGGCGTTTTCATGTGGTCGAAGGTTGAATTTTCTAAAAATAATAGTTGGTTTTTTGAAAAGTTTAACACTTTCAAACTGTCGAGACCATTCAACATAGATTGCGTGATAGATGCAATCTGGTTTCTAGATAAAGATAATGTATTCAAGTTCGAAAACGTTTTAAAACTATTTTCCTCGATAATTATAATATTATTATCACCCAAATCTAGAATGAGTAAAGACGATTTCTCTGAAGTGACATTGTTGGAATTAATTCGGTATAGTTTTGAGTTTTTATTCATACAGACCGATGTTATGTTTAAATAAGGTAAAAGTTCGGGTGCATTGAATGCAGTAATATCTGATAATTTAACGTACAGTGTGTTTATGTTTCTCGGCAGGTTGGCTGGTATTGTGGACATGTTTAAAGCACCGTTTGACTGACACGTCGCGCTTGTCAAAGAAAAACTGATACGGCAACACACACACGGTTCACAGAGAAAAATGTCTTTTATTTTATACAACTCGTTATAACCTTTCAAACTCCGGCTCTTGTATTCAGAATAACTATTCGTGAGATCAGTTTTGCTGGCAAATTTCCTAGGATTTTTCGAGAAAAGGGAATCGCTGTGTGTAAGGTCAGAAGCCTGCGGGTGTTCTTTCAAAAGGGTAGAGCAAGCACCAGAAATCACAGAAGACATTAGTACGATGAAACACGTCGGGGGCGTCTTTGAGAACCAGAACCGCTTGCTTTTAGCAAATACAAAATAGCCCAGAAAAATAATTGCGGTGACTAGGTTTGAAAACATCATCTGTAAAAGTTTATGTATATAATTTTTTTTCTCTATGATACAGCTTTTACATTTGCGATATGTTTACTATACGTGTCTAGGGGAAACAAATCACGAAAAGATAAAGTTATATGAAATTATTTTTCGGAACGTGTAAGATACATTTAGTTGAATCAAGTTTTCTTCCCTGGACATGAGAAGTGTTCATATCGCAAGTGTAATCGCGGTGTAAACAAATCCATCCATGCAAACAGTGTTTCTTTCAAACATTTTTTTCTCCGGGGGTAACTTGCAATTTTCAGGAGGGGAGGGGGGTGAAGCGGACACAGATAAAAGAGATGCAACTTAGGACGCAGTTGTTTAATTTTGGAGTTGTCTCTCCTAGTAGACTGGCTGTACCCAGCTAACGAGCCTCATCTACCCTAGGGTTCGAACTCGAGTCTTTTCGGTATAGCAACTATGAGCTTTACCCGACTCGACCACAACGATACTTCGCGCAATGTTTTAATTAAAATGAAATAATTAAAAAAAGAAAATCAGGCTGAAATGACACGTATACTTAATTGTGCTTCCAACACTAACAACGAAGAAGAAGAAACATTGCAAATATGCCTACATCCAATAAATTAAATAAGTTTTATGCTCGCATTTAAATTTAAAATTAGTAGCAATTACAGTAAGTAAAACAAAGCCAGCCCATTTGAACTATGTTTAACGTTTATATTTACCCTATACGTTGTATCATAAATAATAATTCGCATTTGACTTATCTACATTAGAGGCTTTAAACAAGTATGACAGTACAATGGTGTCTCCAGGGGTCTCCAAACTACGGCCCGCGGGCCGGATGCGGCCCGCGATGTCCTCTCATCCGGCTCGCGGAGATCTTTTTGTCCACGGAAAAAAACGTTTGTTGCTGATGGCTGAGGAACCTTGCCCAGAAAAATGAAAGACATGCCTGGACGAAACTGGCCCCCGAACTGAAATTTGATAGTTAATGCGGCCCTCGGACTGAAAAGTTTGGAGACCCCTGATGTAAACGACTGAATAAAATGTACCTTGCCTTTTAGTAAGCTTATTTAGATTTGTATGCCAAGTTTCTGTATATGATAGATGGTGTATCGACCAGTGTGTCTTACAGACTTTTTTCTCCGGGGGGGGGGGGCACTTGAAATTTCGGGGGGGGGGGGGGGGTGCGGTAAACTTTCTGAGGGGGGGGGGGCGGTCAATGTTAAAAGTATACATTTTCTATATAAATTATATATATTTCATTTCGTTCGGGGGGGGGGGGGGCGGTAAAAAAAATTTCAGAGATGCCTGGAAGAAACTCTGGTATCAACCTGATGCTGGAGAACAACACCATAAAAACAAATAAACCGGGAGTGATCTCCCCTAAACTTTCACGAATATTCTAATATAAAATTACGAGGGATGGCAACTCAGTACATAGACAATATTTGTTATCCATTTTTAATTACTTAAACTTTTTATAATAGAATAGAATCTCGTAAAAAAAAGAATCGCACACCAAGTGAACGCATAAAAGTGCATAAAAGTGCGGGATATTATTTGTACTTTATAAATTTACATGCGTTTTTTAAGAAATCGGAAATAGCGTAAATTAGTACTTCCGGTCAACGGAAATTACTCAGAATTTGACAGAAGGTAGAGAATTAGATCTTTTACTTACTTGTGAAATTTCATGCATCTATCTAAAATAGTACGCAAGTTTGAAAAATTCAAAGTAGAAAAAGTACTACTTCCGGTTATCGGAAATCGCTCAAAAGTTGATCAGGATCTACAATTTTGATAAAATACTTATATATGAAATTTCATCAACCTAGCTGTAACGGTACTCAAAGTTATCGTGTTTACACACAGAAAGACACACAGACATCCTCCATGACCACAAACAGACATACGGACAAGATTGCAAAAGTATGTTTTTCCGTATCAGTGTGCTGTAAAACGTCGAGATTTTAAAAAAATCTCGATTTTTTTTTGCTCGATTACAATACTTTCTCTATACTTCGTGTATAGGAGAAAGTAAAAACTTCAAGAGGTAGGCCATCTTCATGTTTTTAATAAATATATCTATGAGAAAATTCGATTAGCATATCCCGGATATTACTAGGAAAAAAAAATGGCGTCAACTTGTTTACTTCCGGAATTGATGTCAACTTTCTTTCATAGTTTTTAGTGTTTTTATTCACTATTTAATCCAAATAAATCTAAGGGAAGTACTACTCATCCATTAGGGTTGAGAATGTAGTTTAGTACTAATTTACTAGCCGGTTCTTATTGTGATATTTTAAGTTTTTATATTATTGTCTCATCCATTGTTAAAATGTAAACCAGATATCTATATTCTTAGTTGTTGTAGATCTACTGATGATTCGTTTTCTTTTTCATCTATTTCTACTGATGTCAGCATGATATTTTAATTTTACTGGTGAGTGAAAATGTTAGGGACTGGTGTTGTCACCAGAAGCAGCAGAGCTAAGAAGTATCGTTTAAATAAAGAAAAAGCGATATCAAAAAAGATTGCTAACATTTGTGCAGCGGATGATATTCATTTTCAAAAGAAAGATGGAGGACAATGCGTTATCATTGCCTTTAGAAACTCAATTAGCTATGAAAAAGTAAAAAGAATCTTCAAAACAAAATATGCTGGTGTTGTTGAGGAAAGAAGGTATAATAGATTGACGACAGAAGCCTGTGGTTGTATATAACACATTTAATGGGTCTAACTACCACGATGGTAACACACAGAGAGGACGGGAAGGAAGTACACAAGGGACATCACTCAAGATAACAATATTATAAATATAACTAATACAGAAGAGTGAGTTCCCTTGACCTCACAATTATTTCAATCTATTACATCCCTTTACCCTTAGAACACAATAACACATCTCTCAATAGAACAATTGATAGTATCCTAAAATCACCAATTATATTGTAACATGAACACTATGGTAGATTACATCCTTACAAACAATGCACCATATGCCACAACATAATCAAGATACAAAACAATAATGTCAAAGTCCTCTTGACCTTTAAAATCATAGGTCTAACTTATTTTGGACTTTGATTGTCCTGCTTGACCTTCTCAGTAGCTTTTGATTTGGTGACTCAATATTCTGACCATTTGGATTCTCTATCTCAGGAGGTCTAGGATTTAAATCATTAACTCCAGAATTTACATTTTCTGACTCCAGACAACTTGGTTCACTCATATCAACAGAACTTGGTTGTGGAACAAACTGAGTTGGTGTGAACTGATCAGATTTGGTGGGATTTATAGATTCACACTTATTATCTGCACAAGTTATTTTTAACTTTATAAGACACAGGTCCTGTACATTGAACAATTTGACCTGGTATCCATTTTTCCTTTCTCCCATAATTTCTTAGATACACATTCTTATTAACTGCAAATTTTCTTTCAATGAATGTTTGTCATGATTTAATGGAACTATTTTTGAATTGGCATCTGGAAGTATTATGCTGTTATTCAGATGCTTGACTGACATAGATTTCTTTGATTGATCAATTTTCTCAGGTAATCTGATAGTGCTTTCCTGGTAACCAAAAATACTGTTTATGAGTAATATTCTGGACCATATCACTTTGCAACTGTGATCCAGTATTTGAAATGGGTGTATTAAATGGCAAAAATCTTTTTCTTCTTTTGATGTTACCCTTTTAGTTTCTGTAAGTGCTAATGATGTTAGCAAAGTTGTTTGATGATCACATTCCTTCTTACTAATGTATTTTCTTTAAAACATTTGAAATTGCCATATCACCATAATCATTTATTAAGTTACAAATACTTTGTTTAGGCAACTCTGACTGATAATGGACTGTATCTTCTCCATCTTTTATATTATCTTCACAAAGGTTTTTATTTCTTATTTAATATGGCCTTAAGTCATCATTCACAGACTCTTCAGGCCAACCATTCATACAGTGCTCATATACTTTTATTAAGCACTCATCTTTTTGTGTTTCTCTTTTAATATCATTCACATCTATATTGGAGTTATCCATGATAGTGAAGAGAACAAATACATCTTCTGGTACATAGCTCAGGCTTTGGTTTTTTAAAGGTAATCTACTAAGACTATCTGCACTATTCTCAGATCCAGGTTTGTATTTCAATTCATAATTGTATGCAGTTAGTGTGATAGCCCATCTTTGAATCCTTGGTGAGGCATGCTCAGGTAGGGTTTTGTTTTCTCCAAATAAACCTAGCAATGGTTTATGGTCTGTAAAGATGGTGAACTTCCTACCAAACAGAAACTTATGAAATTTCTTAACACCAAAAATGATGCCTAAGCCTTCCCTATCTAACTGAGAATAATTTTTCTCAGCCTGGTTCAAAGATCTACTGGCAAAAGCAATGGGTCTGTCACCCTTCTCATCCATGTGGGACAAGACTGCTCCTACACCATCTGGTGAAGCATCACATGTTAATATAAGTCTTTTCCCTGGGTCATAGTGAGTTAGTAAGGTGTCAGCAGACAAAGCCTCTTTTGCTGTATTAAAAGCAGCTTCTTGTTGTTTACCCCAGTGCCAAGTTGCATTTTTCTGTAGCAGCTTGTACAGTGGTGATAGTTTACCAGACAGATTTCCCATGAACTTTGCATAGTAATTTATCAAGCCCAAAAAAAGCTCTTAGTTGTTGGGTATTTTCAGGTTTGGGTGCTTCTGTAATGGCTTTTGTTTTCTCAGGTTGAGGTCTGATGCCTTGTTTGCTCAATATATAACCAAGAAAACTAATTTCTGTCAACATGAATTGACATTTATCTTTGTTTATCTTTAAACCTTTTTCACCAACAATTTTCAATACTTTATCTAGTGTTTTAAGATGTTCAGTGTCATTCTTACCAGTTATGTACACATTGTCAAAGTACACACAAACATTTGGAATGTCCTTAAAAATACTGTCCATGACAGCTTGGAAAATTCCAGGGCTAGATGATATGCCAAAACATAGTCTTTCATATTGGTAGAGTCCTTTATGTGTGTTTATTGTCGTATAGACTTTTGAATCTGGATGCAGTTCTAGTTGAGTGTAAGCATGACTAAAGTCTAATTCAGTGAATTTGTCTCCTCCTGCCAAATTCAAAGAAATTTCCTCAATGTTAGGTATAGGGTACCTATTTAGCTCTATTTGCTTATTCAGTGTAGTTTTATAATCTCCACAAATTCTTATAGAACCATCCTTCTTTAACACTGGCACAATGGGCGTTGCCCAATCGGAATAGTCTACCTTCTTTATGATGCCATTAGATTCCAATCTACTTAGCTCATTTTCAATTTTATTCCTCATTGCATAAGGTGGAACTCTAGCTTTGCAGTATCTTGGATTTGTGTCTTTAACGCTTAACTTCACTGTTCTATCATTTAGTAATCCTAGATTACCAAAAACACATTTATTTTCAGATATAACTTTATCTAGTGAAGTAAGACTAGATTCTTTTACATTCTTCAATGAACAAATACTCTCCCAATTTAACTTAAGATCACTTAACCAGTTCCTACCTAGTAATGGCGGTCCATTTCCTTCAACCACAAGAAGAGGAAGTTTAACACTTTGACCATTATAACTTACATGAACCATACACTCTCCTATTACCGGAACATTGTCACCAGTGTATGTTGTTAGACACTTGTGACACGGCTGTAGAGACACTGATCCTCCTGTGACAGCGTCAATATCTTTCTTTGTTATGACTGTTAGAGATGCTCCAGTGTCAAGTTGGAAGCTGATGCTCTTACCGTTGATATAAACTGGTACATTGATGGGAGCATGACTTATTGATTTCACAGAGAACAGGTTGAAATCCGGTTGCGAATCAGTTTGAGCATTTTCACAGGTAGAGTGGTTCATTGGTTGGGTTAGGTAGTCTTGGTGAGAGTTAACATAGTGCTGCCTTTGGTTGCGGTACTGTCTTGACTGGCTAGATTTAGCAACAGACGAAGACTTTGCAAAGCAGGCCTTGGCAATGTGACCTTGCTTACCGCACTTATAACAAGTTGCTAACTTGAACTTGCACCGATGAGATGCATGGGGACCTTTGCATCGATGACATTTTTGATAATTATTACTAGATTTAGATCTAGGATTTGAACGAGCAGGCTGTTTAGCATAAGTTGGAATGCTCTGATGGGGTTGATGTTTATTGACTAACCTGCTGTTTACTGCATGGATCTCTGAAGGTGCTAGAGATTTCGCCGCATCTGATGACTGCTGGAATGAAGTTGCTAGTTGTATTGCTTTTTCTAATGTTAGATCTGACTCGAGCAGCAACTTTCTTTGAACATCAGGGCTGTTTACACCTGTCACAAACTTTTCACATAGTCTGTCAGACAGCGTGTCGCCGAATTCACAAAATTTACTTAAATGACGTAAAGCAGCAACATATTCTGATATTGACTCGTTTGGTTGACGAGTCCTACTGTCAAATCTAGCTCTACATAGAAACTTTGATGGCACAGGCGCATGGTGGTCTGTTAGCAGTTTGCTCAGCTCGTTAAAGCTCTTGGTAATTAGACTAGCTGGTGCGCATAAGTCTTTTAGTAGCCTAAATTGTTGAGGCCCTATGACTGTTAACAAAACAGCTCTCTTTTTGGCTTCTATCGTCACGTCGTTTGCTTCTAGGTAAAAGCTTAACCTCTCTAGGTAATCTTGAATGATTTCATCATTCGCATCAAATTGTTTTATTTGGCCATACAGCGCCATAATTCTAGAAATAATTAGCTAATAAGCTCTAGCAAACCTCTTTTTTGCGTAAGTAGGTGCTCTTTCTAGTAGATGTTTATCCTTCGTCGCCAGTTATAATAGATTGACGACAGAAGCCTGTGGTTGTATATAACACATTTAATGGGTCTAACTACCACGATGGTAACACACAGAGAGGACGGGAAGGAAGTACACAAGGGACATCACTCAAGATAACAATATTATAAATATAACTAATACAGAAGAGTGAGTTCCCTTGACCTCACAATTATTTCAATCTATTACAGAAGGGATGATGATGGCGCCAATGTTGAAGATATTTATAAATTACCAGGGCTGTCTGTCCATCTGTACCACACGAATAACAAAATTATGGTACAGGGAAAATCTAACGTTGTGTCTGTTTGGGTGGATTCGGAATTTTGCTGTATTCTAAATAACCTAATTACAACAGACAAAGCTGTCGACATGCCTCTACCCATGTCGCCGCCACTATCACTGTCACCACCACCTTCACTGTCCCCACCCAGAGTATTGGAGCTACCTATTTCACCGCCCATGATTATATCTGCTTCCAACAGTGACAATCAATGTGCGGAGAATACGATCAATACCAATCCGTTAGATTGTGTAACACCTATAAATAACTATACATTTTCATCAAACCTATCTCAACCAACTGATTTGCTTAGTCCAAAAATATCATTTCTTCAAACCACACAACTGGATAATAACTTAAGATCGTTTATTCTTAACGAGATCACCTGTGTTAAAAAAGCTTTTAAAGCGGATAAATTGCTGTTTAACAGCCAACTAGAACAACTCCGAGTCGAAAACGCTGTCTTAAGGGATGAAGTCAAGAGACTATCTAATGAAGTGCATAGCTGCAAAGATATACACGTTAACCTTAAGAAACGTTTGATTGATCAAGAAAATATTTCTGCGTCACTAAAGAAACTCCTCACAACCAAGAAACCCTCTTGCAGCACAATATCCACCTCAACATGTGAGGATAATCAACAACAACTAATAAATGATACAAAAATCACATCGGCAGGCATCATGCAAGAAGCTCCGTTCCCAATCCCTGTTAAAATTACACAACGTGATGACAGAGCGCGAATCAAACCATCGGAACATTCGAGTCCCAGCACCCTGCAACGACCACGAACTAAAAGCAATTCTACACAATACAGCGTCCCAACGGTCAAGGCTGTTCATGTCCCTGTTGTCCAACGCTCTACTCACTATGCCACTAATAGAGATAGCACACAACATGTCGCCGCCCCCTACACCAACCAAACAACGAAACACCATCTGATCCTTGGTGACTCTACACTTAAAGGTCTCCATCCTGATATAATGGCCACGGATCATTACGAGCGTGTATCGGTAATAGCGCTGCCTGGGGCAAATTTTGAAAAAATTAGGGACGTTATTAGTAGCCGATCACGTGACTCTAATACCACAACTGTAACCTTACATTGTGGTGTCAACGACAGTCTATCAAACGTCAGGCTGTCACAAGCTAATATGCTAGACATTGTGAGAAGTATCACTCACAAATTTCCCAACGCAACAATCCGATTTTCATCCATCGTACCCCCATGTCGGGGCAAGGGTAGGCAGTTGATAGATATAAATAATAGATTTTTACAATCTTTCTGCATTAGTTATAAATACTGTTTTATAAACAATACACCTTTTTTCACTGCGAAGTCAGGAGCCCCGAGACAACGCTTGTACAGTGACAGTATTCATTTGACTAAAATTGGAAGCAGCATTCTCGCTAAAAATATAAAGTATCCCCAAAGAGCCGTCAGCTTAACAGATAAAGACCATGTGCAACTTTCAAACGTAAAAGGTACAACGTCTGATTTGGTTTCGACTGTTGATTTGCTTCCAACAATATCTTCAGATCAATTGAACTCTAGCCCAGGCTTACATCACTTAATGGGCTTTAGCCCTTTGTTGCTTCATCAAGCTCTAATGTTGTCGCTTAAGCGCCTTCCTGGAACCTAACTTTTTTCACTTACTATTTACTAGTTTAGCTCACTGTACTATTTTAATTATAGTGAAGGCAGTGTGAAGAGCAGCGAGTGTTTGTTTATTGGATGACAAAGCGTGTAATTGTAAGACAATTATATTGATTCTGTTTAATTAGTTCATTATATTGATTTTTGTTTATAACATCTCTTATTCATTGATATTTTATTATCTTTATGCATTGTCTATTTTCATCATCCTGGCCCTCACAATGTGGGCTAAAATTGGGCCATTTAAATATTTTCCACATATTTAATAAACACCATGAAGTTCTAAAAATTTTAAACAATTCCAACAATCCTTTCCATATCTTTGGTTTCTCTGAAACTCGATTACAATCTTTTATAAATGATGTTGAGATATCCGTCTCTGATTATAACCTAATACGCCGAGACCCATCCTTACACAAAGAAACTGGCCTTTGTGTCTATGTCCACTCCTCAATTCGTTTCAAGTACAGGATGGATCTGTCAACGGACAATATAGAATGTATTTGGATTGAACTCGAAAAAAGCAAACACCATCCGGCAATTTTAATTTGCTTCCTTTATAGAAATCCCTGTGAAAACATGGATTGGTATGATCGTTTTTGCTCCATGATGGATACCGTTTTATCTACTAACAATGAATATATCATATTGGGAGATTTTAATATAAATTTATTAAAACCTCAAGGATATTGGCAAGATATTATTAATTCTTTGAATCTTAAACAATTTGTGCACACGGCTACCAGGGTAAATGATAAATCTAGTACAATAATTGACCACATATACGCATCACCTGACTGCAACCTAATAGAGGTCTGTGTCCCCTCTTGTGGTGTTAGTGATCACTTCCCTGTTTGTTGTACTTTTTCGACAAAAAGATTATGTGTACCTTCGCGGCAACACATAACTATAAGTTATCGCTCTTTTAGAAAATTTAATGAAAATCTTTTTCTTTCGGATTTATTGGCTGCCCCCTTCTGCAATGTATACAATTATAATTGTCCCGATCTTGCCATTTCTGAATGGCTGCGTATTTTCTATACTATATATGACAAACATATTCCTAAAATCTCTAAAAGAGTTAAGACTACATACAAACCTTCTTGGTTTAACAACAATATGTTCTATGTTAAAGTGCTATTTAACGCCCAATCATACATTTTTCTTGTTCGTTTAGTGCGCAGTTGTTTTTTGTCAAGCAACTCTATTGTACTACAATTTTTTAAGAACTAAAAAAATGAATAACAATGTTTTAATAGCAAGCTTTTTTGTATTAATACGATGCAAAGGAAAAATAACTAATTGTCTTTGAATATATAATCATTAACTAATATTTAGATAACTAAAAATAAAAGAGTGAATCGCCTCTTGAATTCAAGGCATTCAATACATAATATAGCGATCCACGCTTTTCTTTTTAGTATTACGAGGCCCATTAATGTATGTCGTATGCTAAATGTTATAGACATATAGTTATAATTAAGCTGTAACTAATTTGT
Organism: Physella acuta; assembly: GCF_028476545.2. Lineage (NCBI taxonomy): Eukaryota > Metazoa > Mollusca > Gastropoda > Physidae > Physella > Physella acuta. The sequence goes on along the minus strand of NW_026732994.1, from coordinate 67,272 downwards.
AACTGTGGGTTGGTTAAGAGTATAATAGAATAATAGAATGCATGAACAGTGTCTCTACTAGACTTTTTCTCCGGGGGGGGGGGCACTTGAAATTTTCGGGGGCGGTAGACTTTCTTCGGGGGGGGGGGGGGCGGACACTGTTAAGAGTATATATTTTCTATATAAATTATATAAATTTCATTTCGTTCGGGGGGGGGGGGGGGGGGGCTTCGCCCTCCGAAGAGATGCCTGGAAGAAACTCTGCCCCCCCTCTCCCCTCAAAATTTCTTTTTCGGGCCACCTATATAGTATAGTAGTTCCGCCCCTGATGAGAGGGTAATAATAGGAAAGACCGCTAACGAAAAAAAATGTGATAATATGCCATAATTAAAGATATGCGGTGCTAAATGTTTTTAATTATCTTCCATATAACATACTATAATTTGTTAAAGGGAAACAACTCAGATACTTAATGTATAATGACTATTTATTAAATGAAAACGAGAAAGCTATATAGTTCAGTCAGCCACGAAGATGGGCGTGTTGGTAAACACAGCAAGCACCCTGTATGATCAATCGCCTCAATAACACAAAGACCACCGATAAATGTATTCAGAGTCTGAGAATATTTCCCCAAATGTTCGATTTTTTATTTGGTTCACTTTTCTGAGACAAGCCTCCTTAGTGGTCTTGATCGCATTCGTTTTGTCTTTTTCTCTCTTTTAAAATATATAAAATATAAATTAAAATCTAGATTGGCCGTAGTCTTTTTTTGGAACGGTAATCGATTACCTTAAATACTTTGTGCCTGACGATGCTTGTATTCAACTCTCTACACTTGACTACTCGTTAGTGGGCCTATTCGGATCTTTTCCAAACATTGGAATCTACGTTTGTGCCGTGAATAAACTAGTGAATCATAAAATGCATGATCAAGTGGACATGACCAAATTGACGAGAATCCTTCCATCATTATTGTTGACATGGATGTATTTATAGGTTTTGCCATCAAAGCAGCCGTAAAAATAAAAAATAAACATACTTAGTGAACGTAATAAAAAAAAGTAAAGTTAAGTTTCCCTTTCAAACCTGACGGTCCATGGGGCAAGTGAAGTAGAGTTCACTTGTTTCTGTGACCTCGGCATATGAGGAGATAGTGTGGTCAGCACTATGCCCAGCCGCCTTTACTTTCCCTAACGTGAGTTAGGTGGACTCAAGGACGGTCTACTACTTGAACCCGGATTCGAACTCGAGACTTACGGGTTAGCAGTCCAGCTCTCTACCGCTAGACCACTCCGTACCATTGAACGTAAAAAAGAGCTGTATACGGTGTCGAGTCCTGGTTTTAAATCTTTTGGAAAGTTAAAAAGCATTGTAAAATAAAATAATGCTGACGTGATTGAGCTAGTTCATATATTCAATACTGTATAAAAAAATATTAAAATATAATTACAGGAAAACGTTAAAAATTAAAATTGATGAGTTACTATACAATCAGACTAATCCTATGAGCAACTTAAAACGGTAAACTATGTCACATGTATGACATATGACTCTACCGCCCGACAAAAGATTTTATTTTGACCTGTCAGTGACAGTTTCCCCAACTGTTCGATGTTTTGGTTCCTTCTTCCCGAACCAGTGGCGTAGGCAGGGGGGGGGGGGGTTAGGGGGGGGGGTCATAACCCCCCCCCCCCCATAGACCCCTCGTTATATAGAAAAAGTATGAGGGGGGGTGCAAATCGAAAGTTTGAGAGGGGGGGTGCAAATCGAAAGTTTGAGGGGGGGGGTGCAAATCGAAAGTTTGAGGGGGGGGGGGGTGCAAATCGAAAGTTTGAGGGGGGATGCAAATCGAAAGTTTGTCCCCGGAAAAATTGGAACCCCCCCCCCCCCCCCCCCCTTGAGACGATCCTGGCTACGCCACTGTCCCGAACAATCCTCTACTTGGTTTTGATTGCCTTCTTTTTGTCTTTAAGATATATAAAATACTAGATCTACATCTAAATCTGATCTAAGCACATTCTGCCTGATGAGGCAGCACCCACCCCACAACAATTCGCAACTAATTAGTGGGCCTATTAAGATGTTTTTTCCTTCAAACATTGGAATACATTTGTACAGGGGAGAGAACAACAAATACATGGGTGACATGTTTGCAGATTTTCGCTACTAAACATAATACAATACATTGTCTCCCATATTCGTTCATCCAGTTTTGTAAATATGGCTGTAAGGGAAATAACTTATATTTTAATAGGTAGAGTCAACAGAATAATCTAACATGCCCCGCAAGACGATTGCGAAATATGAAACAATAACATAAATAAACATATTTTATATTTCTTATTGGAAATGCTCAAATTTAATTTTTCAAAATCAATTTAAAATTTTCAATATGATTATATCCTATAATAGAACACAGTTTTCTTTCTTTAGAGTTATTTATTTTAAGTGTATCATTGTATATCAATCGTTGTTATATATAGTTCAATTTCCCTTCATCGCCATCGTTTTAATCATCTCTAAAGCTTCTGACTTTTTTTTTTTTTGTTTTTTTTTTCTGACTTGAGCTCATCTACAAGAGAGGTTATGGAAAAGTCAACCACCAAAGGATTCCTTCGACTGACAATTCCATTATTGAAAAGGAACTTGGCGCCCAGAACATGATTTGCATTGAAGATTTGATCCATGAAGTGTTGACTGTTGGCTCAAACTTCAAGTATGCCTCCAACTTCCTTTGGCCCTACAATCTCTCCTCACCCCTTGGAGGATGGCGTCGCAAGTACAACCACTACAATGATGGTGGTGACTATGGCTTCAGGGACACCACGATTGATGCTCTTGTTAAGCAGATGATTTAAGCCTAGACATACATGGGTTCTGCAACAAAGGAATGTCGTCTGTAAAATTAAACAAACTAGATTTACTGGAATAAAATAAATAAAGCTGAGAAGCGTGGAAAGCGCCAAGTGCTACTAAGGCCAGCATCATAAGTGATAGTTAAATTCCTTGGTGTAATGATGAAACATATTTACATTGGAGAATTCGAACAGATAGATGATCATAGGAGCGGCAAAATTGTTGTTAATCTTACTGGCAGATTAAATAAGTGTGGTGTGGTAAGTCCAAGGTTTGATGTTTACATCAGAGATATGGAAAAGTGGACCAACAACCTTCTTCCCTCCATGCAGTTTGGCTTTATTGTATTGACTACATCCAGTGGAATGGTGGATCATGAGGAAGCAAGAATAAAACACTTGTAGGGGGGGGGCAAGATTTTAGGGTTTTTCTTTTAATGTCATGCTGCACTGAATAAATCTTTTTAAAAAATGAAAAAAAATTAAAATAAATGACATCCTGCTTATTATTGCATCGCAGTGTGTGAGGACCAAAACATTGAAAAAGGCTGCCATTGAAAAATAATACACCAGGCTCACTACTGATTTTCACTCTAACAAGAGAGTATGTGAAGACATTGCCATTATACCAAGCAAAAAGCTCAGGAACAAGATTGCTGGGTTTGTTACACATTTGATGAAGAGGATCCAGAAAGGCCCAGTTCGCAACATCTCTGTTCAACTTCAAGAAGAAGAAAGAGAGAAAAGATAACTACGTCACTGGGGTATCAGCCCTGGAACTTAACATAACTGAGATTGATCCAGATACAAAGGAGATGTTGAAGGCTCGTGACTTTGCCAACCTACCTCATTTGCAACCCCTACCTTTGCTGGTAGAGCATAACCTAGAGCACCACCTATAGCACCACATGCTCTTGACTTTGCCAACCTCTCTCATCTACAAGTGACACAGCCAACTCACATCTCTGCTGGTAGAGCATCACCTGCTGGTCTGAGAACTTTAATTATAGCTTTGTAATGAAGTAAATAAATGATCAAACTCTTGAAAAAAAAATCTGGATGACATCCTGTATGTGGATGACATCCTGTTTACTGACCTCTGGGTGTCACAACCAAGACTATACGCTAGTCGGTGTATTTTAGATGGACCTTCTTCTTCCTTTTGATCATTTTCAAGTGCCAACTTTAATAGAGTATTGACCCCCCCCCCCCCCATTTCCCCCCCCCCCCCCCCCCACCCCGTCTTTGCAACCTTTTTCCGTCACATTTAAGAGCAAAGCATTCAATGATATAATCAGTGTTTCTTCCATACTTTTTTTTCTCCAAGGGGGGGGGGGGGAGGAGGGGCTTGAAAATTTCGGGGGGGGGGGGGGGCGGACTATGTCAAAAAGTATATATTTTCTATATAAATTCCATTCCGTTCTGGGGGGGGGTAGACTTACTTCGGGGTGGGGTGGGGACTTCGCCCCTCCGAAGAGATGCCTGGAAGAAACTCTGGATATGATCTATTTTGGTCCAACATTTAGTGTTAATTAATACGATTTATAGTCAATTTTATTCATGCATGCTAAATATACAAGCCTGTAAATCGTTCATTGAAGAACAAGTGCCAGAAAGTTTAGTAATCGCTGCTTTAAAAAAAAACATACGGGGAGATAAGTCGTTCAACGTATGATGGAAGGTAAACATAGGTGACACCGGAAGAAAACAAACTTGGATTCTCTCCCATCTTTGAAATCGTCCGCCCACCGAGGTCATCTTGTCAATCCCCACGTCTCCCGCCCCTTGTAGCTGTCACTTGGTCAGCAGTCTGGGGGGTGGGGGGGGGTATGGTCATATGGACCAGATTTTCTTTCCATTCCTTTAGCTTATCGTACTTCTGCCTCCAAGAAATAATTGCTTTTGGCAATGGAAAATACAAATACGACATGATTCCCGAACAGCTAATTAGCCCGTGTCATATCCAGGTCTGCTTAGTACTGAGTTCTATTAGCAAACGGCGATAGGTTTAGTCCAGCTGGTTGAGCAAGTCATGTGATATGTGTCAGCTGACATGTCTTTTGAATACTATTTTTGTTAAATTGTAACTTTTCGCTACTTTTAAATTTTCCTCACAAAGCAAGTTTGAATTACGTGATTTTTCTCCTATTGAGAGAGTGATGTTTGAGATATTGTTAATGGTTACCAACAACAAAAAAATTAGCTGCGGCCCTTTCGGTTATTACATAATAAACTTCATTTAAATTTAATTTAAACAATAGAAATTAGGCTTACATTTTTAAACGAATATAATTTTGTCTTTTGGGATTCATTTTCTTGTTAACTTTTTTTTCAAACGCAAAATATTCAAAACACTTTTAAAGTAGTCGTTGAAAACATACGTATGTGGTAGTATAGTTTAGGCCTAGCACACTGTGGATGTTGCTGAGCTAGCAAACTACACACTCCCTACATGACCTAAACACATCCACATTGCGACACTAAACACAGATTGAAGTAAACAAAAACTCCTCTTGTCAAATTTGGATCATATTTTAATAACAAAGCCAGTAGGTCAAGTAAATAAGGTTTCACATACAGGCTCAACAATACTGTATTACATTCATTTTTTGTGTATTAATTAATAGAGAAGCTAAGTACTACACATTATATATTTACAGTATGAAACATCAGAAATTTATATTTATATAATACAGCAAACATGCTTAAGGTATTATTTATGTACACGATGTTTTTAATTATTTGATGTCAAACTAAATGTGTATACAAATATGTACACACTTTATTTTAATGTCACATATTTACATTTTTTTTAAATTTATTAATTTAATTAACATTAGTACAAGAATCTGAATATCAGGTTCAATGAATATGTGATGGCATTTTGAGACAGTTTTACTGTAAAAGTGACAAGGCATTGGTGTACAACATTGCTGTAAAGTGTCTGTTAGTTGTTGGCTATAAATATATATCTAGCAACGTGTGCTTTTGAAACTAAAACAAGCAATGTTGTGATCAATCATTTAAGTACTATTGCAAAAAAAAAAATGTGATTTAATAATGCAAAATTGAAGAATATTTTACGTAAACCAGGATGCTATCTTGCATGCATTCATTCATCTCATTTAACATTCTCAATCACAGCGCTTATTCATATACCCAGCTTCAACCCATATTTACATTTCTACATTAACTTAGCCCACATTCAGGTATACTACTACAACATCGCATAACTCGTTTCTCAAAATAATCACACATACAATTTCAACCCCAAATTCGCTCAAGTATGTCAACATAATTCTCTCACCCAATCACCATCTTATTATACATATCTTTAATAGTAACAACATTTTAAATGCAACAACGAAAAATGACTGAATTTTAACAGAAAAAAGCAAGGGAGGTTATTAAGAAAAAAAAACAAGGGAAATAACTAACACATCTGTAAAACCTTTTACGTGCGTTTCTATGGAGCCTTTAAGCTCCATGTTGCTAGTGGACTCGTGTTTTAGATAAAGAGTTAGTTAGTTACTACTCGCTCTATAACCCCACAAGTAGTTTCATATGTTGGTTGATAAATAAGCGAAAACAATATATCAATATGCGAAATATTAAGTAGCAATTTAACATACGTCTCATATAAAACGATTATAAATATTATTTTCACAGGCAAAACAAAAAGCAATTATAAAACACGTATAATAAAAGTATAAAGAACAACCAAAATTTTAAGATATGTTATTACACCATACTAGCATATCAACCAACACAGCAAATTGGACTTGTTGGAAAGTGTAGAATATCATAGTCTCAAGACACACAGTAACTGGGATGTACATGAACACAGAGGGACACATGAATACAACAAGACAGACATGCAAGACACGTGAATGAACATCTGATGAATGAACATCTGAACACCGGGCACACAAGGTACACATACAAGGTACACATACAAGGTACACATACGAGTTGATGCTAGATTTTGATATACAATTAATGACTGAGTACTTTACTTACTCAGTACTTCTTAACTTCTTTCCAAAATGAATAACAAGTTAAACATGTATCAAGTACTCAGACAAACAGCACTCACACATGACTAACATTTATTTATAGATAACTATTTATAGGTTGACTAACACGTGACCGTCTATTTTTAGACGGGCTAACACTCCACAGAACCGTTAAGGCGTTCATCAATAGCGTAGCTGCCGGAAGTGGTCGTGGAACCATCGTCGTCCTCCTCATCCATGCTGTGGTTCAGCGTGGACAACCGGTGGTGCGCATGCGTGTACTGCTGGTGCTGCGTCAGCAGAGGATAACTGTTCTGCGCAGCTGGGGGGCGTGGTTTGCTGTTGCTGCTGCTGCTGTTCTGGAGCCGGTCGTGTTTGGCGATGGCGTCCCGGCTTAAAGGCACCTTAATCGTGTTTGGTTGGCTGTTGTTGTCACGTGATGTTAAATACTGCGGCCTCATTGGCTGAGACGGGTTGGCAAGAGGTGGGAAAAGAACCCCGTACCCAGGGGTTTGTTTTTGAGTGTTGATGTAAGAATTTAATTTCTTGTTATCAAACGCCTGTTGGGATTGGTTGGCGGCGGGGTTAAGGGTCACAGGGTTGTGGGTCACCGGATGCTGGATCTCCCTAGACCGGTCCATACTGGCTTCGTCGTCGGAGAAGCGGACTTTGCTGGGCATTTTTCTGGGCTTGTTGAAGTCGTTGTAGGAGCCGTACATCCGGTTGGCCCGGGCCAGGTCGTTTTTGTACTGGGCGGCGTCGCTGGGGTAGGGGTAGCCGAAGGTGGTGTGCTGGTTGGTAGCTGGGGGTCCAAACGCTACCGGGTCTCTTGGGGGTACACGGGGTAGGTTGATCATACCAGAGTTGTATGGAACTGGAGGGGATCCTGAGAGAGAGAAAAAACATTTTAAAATAACTTTTAATTCATTTTTTAAGTACGTCACTAAGACCAGCCTTTAGCTTTATATATAAAGCTTTATACAGCATGTACACCTGTATAGCTATTTAATTGTTTTCGTCCAGAATACGCGTGAAAGGAAACCTTAGACAATAGTCCAGCATTAGAGATCGAAGATCGAAAACTAAGAAAGTATCCATCATACAGGTCTAGCTTCTTTTTATCTAAGGCCTAAAGTGCGTTGTTACTTCTACAATAGTGTATAGGACGGGGAAAAAATCGAAGATCTGGTGTAGAACCTTAAAATTCGTTAACATTAGTTGAAATTTCGGCCCAGAATCGAGTGTTTATAAAGCTACTTTAGTTCTTCTACCTCAAAAGAACGTACAAATTACCAACAAGCCTACATACGAAATAATACCACAGCCTACACCCTAAGACTACAGAACTAACCTAAACCAATCATTTTTCTACAGAACTAACCTAAACCCATCAGTTTCCTACAGAACTAACCTAAACCATTATTTTTCTACAGAACTAACCTAAGCCCATCAGTTTCCTACAGAACTAACCTAAACCAATCATTTTTCTACAGAACTAACTTAAACCCAACATTTTTCTACAGTACTAACCTAAACCCATCAGTTTCCTAAGAGAATAGCCTAAACCCATAATTTTTCTTCAAGAATAAAAAAAAATCCCTTGTGTACCTGTAGGAGAGACTTCCTCGGTGTCGCTGGCACTACGGTCGCTGGTGCCTCGACCACTGTCGCTGGCAACTGTATCACCGGAAGTGTCGCTCCGGATGTCTTCGCTGGTGAACCTTGGTCGTCCCTGGAGAAATGAGAAAGACATGAATCAGTGCTCACGTTTATGCCAAGTTTGATAAGTTTATGTATTTAAAAAATCTGTAGAACTTTTAAAAAGGTGCTTTATTAATCAGCATATGCAGGGACGGTGCTTCATAATTAATTAGATGCCATGCAATATATTGGATGCATAATTAATTAGCTGCTATGCAATATTATATCCGATGCATAATTAGCAGCTATGCAATATTATACCTGGCTTTTATTGCTATAACCGGTTACCCGACGACTTTTCCCGGTAGTCAGTTACAAAATAACCATAATGGAAATCAGGGAAGTATGCAGGGGATGCAGATTTTTTTGTTCTTACACTCTTTAACACCTCGCAACCTGTACCATTGGCCCAATCCAAAGCCTGGCCGTACCCCTTGACCAACAGGTAAACAGACGTTCTAGTCTAACCCGTATCATAGTCATAACTCTAACAGGAAAACTATCATTTTAAAAACCCTCATTACAAAACTGTATTGCCAGAGGAAGTTGTTTCAATTTATTTTTCGATAAAAATCCGTTTCCTCTCTTAAAGTTCTTGAAATGAAGCCAACACAAAATAACAGTTATACTAACATTTAAGGGCGTATTAAAACAGTGTATTTCACGTTCAATCGGAATCGGTAGTTGTTTTTTTAAAAAAATCGTCTCTTGTGAATTTGTTGGCGATGTGACCGTAAGTGCTAGAACTCTCACCTACTCTCTAGTTTACCATGGCGCGCCCCTCCCCCTTCTTCTAGAACATGAATAATCTACCTCTCGGCACCGCGAGTTCATCAATAATTTGTCAATACCATCAGTTGCTTCCCCTTTGATTGTTGTTCCTCATAAAGACGGCCGATGTAGCCTGATCAGAAATCAATTTTTATATTCACTGCGTAGCTGCTCGATTACGGTAAACCTTTTAATGGAGTGGCCCGTTGTTGACATGACCAGAGGTAAACAAAACCCCGATTTAGTTCTTTTGTCCAGTGCATTTCCTTTCACACATCAGTAGTTTCTGTACCCCTAGGCTAGTAGGTAGTCGAGGATTTTCTTTTTCCCATGCCAGTGGCTTTTGTAAATTTAAAAACAAAATTCACTTTTTTTTCTTATATTTTATAGAATTGAGTTTCTTTAACGCAGGCCTAAATATTTTAATTTTTTTTTCCCAAACGAATTTATTCAGACGAAGAACTATTGTGTTAGTTGCCATAGATATTTTTTTACATTTGTTTTAAGAGTGCTTGTGTTATTTTAATAATGTGATTACTACCTTCTAGAAATATGATATGATTATTTGAAACATTTGATTATGTAAACGAGAACGCTAAAATGGTTCGATATTTTCCCTACAGGACTCTAGTTACCGAGAACGATTGTCTTGTTCTTTCTAATATTCAAATCGATGAAAAACATACTTATGTTGATTAGTGCTTACGGTATATTCAGTTCAGTGACTGCAAAAAAAAAAAAAAAAAAAAAAAAAAAAAAAAAAAAAAAAAAAAAAAAAAAAAAAAAAACCAACCCCCACCTATTCAACAAAGGACCACGTCGTGAACGAAAACTGTTGTTTAACATTAAAGTCGTGAGAGACCCCTCCGAGGCCTGAGACGATGGCTGGTGACCATGCCCTGATCCAGGTGATCTATCATACGTTTTTATCAAACAGATTTCACGAATAGCCCTCGGTGCGAAATAGATTAGCGTAGTACTGAGTGTGTGACCTCCCCTTTCTGGCTAGAAAAGGTGGCCGCACCCTTCAGATTTAGCGGTATAGGAGGGTATTGGGGAGGGGGCGTTAAGGAGATCCTCTAAATTAGGCAAGATGGTGTGGTTTAGTTTAGACTAGAATAGGTTTACGGGGCCAACGATTAACAATTGTATTGTAGAATTTATAACTTAATGTAGGCCTAATCACTTTGGAAGCAACATCTTTAATGTGACAATGAACGTCGTAGAGTTGGGCTTTATCTTAAGACAGAATGGGTTTCAAGGAACCCACTTTACCTACGCTATAGATCTGCGTGGATATTTAGCTAATGCCAGAATAGGTTTCAAGGGACCCACTTACCTACTCTATAGATCTGCGTGGATATTTAGCTAATGCCAGAATAGGTTTCAAGGGACCCACTTACCTACTCTATAGATCTGCGTGGATATTTAGCTAATGCCAGAATAGGTTTCAAGGGACCCACTTACCTACTCTATAGATCTGCGTGGATATTTAGCTAATGCCAGAATGGGTTTCAAGGGACCCACACTTTACCTACTCTATAGATTTGCATGGATGATTAGCTAATGCTAGAATGGGTTTCAAGGGACCCACACTTTACCTACTCTATAGATTTGCATGGATGATTAAGCTCTAGACAGAATGGGACCCTCTATTGAGACGAGCTTAAGTTATTTTTATTACAGTTTGTTGTTACTATTAACATAGTGAATAATTCAAGATAGTATAACTTGAGATAACTATCTAGTTGCTGGCAGTTTCAAAACAAACATGGCTGCCATTCAACGATCTTTATTGAAATAAAAACTGTAATCATCGAAGCGTGGAGTGAGGATGTAGTGGGTAGACTGGATGAGAGGATGTGACGTAATTTTTTTTCCCTCTTTCTATATCAGGCGCGATGCATGTTTTCTATAACAGGCATCCTGTTTCTCGTCTCGCTCCTGCAAGTCTTTGAGAGCCCTCGCTAGTGACAGAACTCCAGTCACTACGACGACAAAGACTAAACTCTTTCATCAGCTATCGGCAAAACACGAGTCAATAAATTGTCCTCTGATCAAGGCTTAACAAATCGTGCGGGGTATCGATTATGGCCCTTCATTGTCGCTGGTCATCGGGGCGGACTGTGTTGCTAATAGCAACCGTGCTAAACATCTTCTGGGCTCCTTATCAGGATGCGGCATCGTGGTACGTGTAAATGTACACAATACTGGTTTATATTGGTGAACTGTTTTAACAGAAACGACAGCGGAAAACCCCCTTCAGGCTCGGAGTTGTATAAAAAAAGTTTTCAAAAGAGAGAGTTGTGCGATTTCCTTTACTGTATGGTGTATAGAAAGATGTAGAGGTAGCGTTTTTGTGTTGCTATGGCAACAAGACGAGAGTCTGACAACAAGACTCCAGTCAACTGTATAACGAGATCGGCGTGTTCGAGCGGGAGAGCGTAACACTGACTCCAAAAGCCCCGAGTTCGAACCCCCGGGCAGATAAGGCTCTTTAGCACGGGATGTTAACACATCTAGGAAAGAAAAGTCCAAATTCATACAAATGCTGCCAAGCAGATAGTTCTTGTTTGGACAAAGACTATATAAGTAAATCCAACGCAATATGAGCATATTTAGCCAATGCAGTCCATAACTTCTCACGGGAATACGTCAAGTAAAATAAGTCATATTTAGACAGGTCAAAAAAAAAAAAAACTTACCTCTAGAAAGAAAGTGTCCAGGTTCATGCCTGATGGCTGATTACCGGAGAGCTTCTGATGGCAATCAAAGGACGTGTTGGTGTCCGCACCTTTCTGTCCACTAAACGGGAATTCCACCTCCTTGTCGGGGCTGCGGATCTTGAAGTCGTGCACGCCATTGAGATTCAGTTCGGGAATTTCCTTTGACAAGGGGCTGTGTCTATGCGGAGGGTCTTTGCTTTTGTATGCAGCTTCGGGACACCTAGCTTGATCGGTGCGTCTCAGGATTAGGATAATAACGACAACGATAACGGCGATGATGAAGGTTATCCCGGCGATGATGCCAGCGATGATGACGTATTTTTGGTCCATGCTAGCCATCTCGCTTAAAACGGTTACGTTGGTGTAGTCGATCTTGATAAACAGGAAACTGTCATTGTAAAGGCGAGGGCTGCCGCCATCTTGAACGGATATTGTTAGTCTGTATTCTGTCTCCCGGCTTTCTGTCATGGGTTTGTTGATGAAGATGGTGCCTGTTGAGTTGTCGATGTTGAAAATGTTAAGCGGGTTGCCTTCGACGATAATGTACAGGAGCCTAGCGTTCTGATCGGTGTCCCCGTCCACGGCGACGGCCTTAGCTATGATGGACCCGGGGGAGAGGCTGGCGCTGATGTTGATGAAATCGTTCCCTGGGACGGGGTAGAGAAATTGTGGGGTGTGGTCGTTGTCGTCGGCGACGACGATGGTGAGGGTGGAAGTGGAGCTGAAGGAGGGCGTACCGGAGTCCTGGACCATGACGGTGATGAGGTAATGGTCAACTGACTCCCGGTCAAAGGATTTGCTGGTCGTGATGACTCCTGACTCCGAGACGGCGAAGCTTCCGGAAGGATCGGTGATCAAACGGAACTTGCACACGGCGTTGATGCCGTCGTCCTTGTCTGACGCCACAATCTGCGCCACAAAAGTTCCGGGGTTTTGGTTTTCTCGGACACTGTACTCGTTCCGGACAATTTCCGGTTGGTTGTCGTTGACGTCATCGACGTAAATTAAAACAGTTCCGCTTCCGGTCATCGGTGGGGTTCCCAGGTCAGTAGCTAGAACGGTCAGGCGTATGACGTCAGAGACCTCCCGGTCTACAGGTGCTTGCAGGGAAACCCACCCGGTGAATGGGTCGATGGTGAAAGCATTGCTGGAGTTCACAGAAAGCTGGAATTTGAAATCTCCGTTTATACCTTCGTCCGCATCGCCTGCGCTGACTTTCAGAATGTTTGCAAGTTTTTCGACGTTTTCTTTGACGTGTACCGTGTACGGGGAGTTAATAAACACCGGGCTGTTATCGTTCACGTCTAGAAGGTTTACGGTAAAGTTAACCGATGAGGTCAAGCTGGGGGATCCCATGTCCGAGCATTTGAGAACCACGATCATCTCTTGCTGGGCCTCTCTGTCTAGCGCGCTCTGGATCTCTATAGCGAACCCGTGCTCCTCAAGCGGCTGTAGGACGAACTGCGGAGACGTGCTGACACAGCTGACCAACCCGTTATCCCCGTCGTCGTTGTCCAGGTACTTGAGGGTCCCGATGAAGGACCCCACGGGGAGGTTTTCTGAAAGGACGGTGCGGGTCTGCTGCAGGGGGTCAGCGAGGGTGAGGAAAAGTTTGGGCGGGGTGTTGCCGACGTCTAAGACATTGATGATCAGCACGGCCTGAGACGTCCTAGCTGGACTTCCCTGGTCTTTAGCCTCAACCACGGCTTGAAACTTCTCCAGGGATTCGTATAACAGACTGACCTTGACCGTGATGGCGCCGGAAGTTGGGTCAAGGTTAAAAGTCTGCAGGACTTTGCTGGAGGTGAGAGAGCTGAACTGGTAAGAGACTTTTCCGTTCTCGTCGGCGTCTTTATCGCTGGCGCTGATGACGCCGACAAGAGTGCCAATGTCTGCGGTTTCTTGGACGGTGAAGTTAAACGCCGTGGAGTTGAACTGCGGGCTGTTGTCATTGACGTCAAGAACGTTAACTGTCACTGCTAGAGTTCCTGTCAGCGCCGAGCTAGAGTTACCGTCCTTGGCGTAGATGAGAAAGTTGTACAGGCTTCTAGTCTCGCGGTCAAGGTTCTGTCGCAGCACCAACTTCAGGATAGAAAAGTCTAGAAGCTTCTCCTCTCGTAGGTCAAACACCTCGTTTTTGTTCATCCAATACGTAATTACAGATTTTAACCCCACGTCTTTATCGATGGCGCCGGAAAGTGACATCTCAGTTCCGATCGGCGCGCTTTCAGAAATATTTAACTGCAGGTTGTCTTTCGGGAAGGAGGGTGCGTTGTCGTTGATGTCTTCAATAACGACAACCACGTTCAGAATCTTGATCACCAAAACGTCGGATTTCACCGTGACGTCAAACTGCAGCTGGCAAGTGAGGGCAGACGTGTCGCAGACTTGCTCCCTGTCGATCTTGGCGTTGGTGAAGAGGGCGCCGGTGTTGCTGTTGATGGTGAAGAGGGAGGAGATCCGCAGCCCGTCGGAGCTGAGGATCTGGTACTTGAGCCCGGCAAACACTTCCGGCGTGACCTCATTTCTCAGCCCGCTCTCCTCAGCCACGTTGCCTATCAGAGTGTCCGGTTTGGACTCCTCTAGAAAATTGAATATTATATTTTTTCTCGTCTGCGCCAACGCTGACGTCAACGTCGTGATGAGAAGACACACGTGACCAAGTTTACCCAACCACGTGACTGCCATTTTTAGTCTCTGATCCTAACAGTTTCTAACAACTTTTTTAAAAAAAAATTGTTCTTTAAGATCCTCTCGTAGAAATTTTAAGCATCTTTCGTTTTTTTTAATTAAATCTGAAACGAAAAAAAAAACTAAAATAAATCAAAACATTAAAACAAAAATTTAAATCAAATTTAAATAAATCTTACATTAATTAAATCAAACTAGTAGGCCTATATTATTTAAAAAAAAAAACTTAACCGCTTCCTGTAAATAAAAATTCAAGCCATAAACTTCTCAAGCCCACTAAACTTTTCCAAAAGACATATCGCTTCATCACTTAAGACAATTAAAAAAAAAAATCAAATCCGTCGATTCTCGCTCGTGGTCAAATTTTATTCAATCTTTTCATCTATTTCACTCTTGGGGCTAAACGTGAAGCCCTCGGCTGAGTGTCACTCAAGAGATATCTATTCACTCAGACAGGGGCAACTGTACCCCTGCTAGTGAATAATGGTTTACCTCAACTGTTTGAGAGACTGGCCCGGTTGGTTAAGGATTTACGGCCAGCTTAAAAAAAGGATTTATATAATCCTGCACGCGTTAAGAACACGGGGATAAACGTTTTTTTTAAAACTGTTTTTAATAGATGGGAATGTATTTTTAACTGAGTATATGCATGTGCTGTAAGCAGATGTTTGTGAAGTGAATGCATGTGTGTTTGTATGTGTGTCTGCATGTTGCTGCATATTAGTATAATAGTTTACACACGTGTGTTATCTGGACGTGTGAATCTACATGTGTTTTACCATATACTAGTATAAGGTTAATTAATAAATATAAATAAGAATTATAATTGCATTATAGATATGTCTGTATGTTAAATTTTGCTTTTTTTTTAAAATCACATACCCAAATATATTTAATGGTTGTTTTGAAGACTTTGTAAGTTTGTTTAAAGAAAGTAGATAGACAAAAGATGTGGTTTTGAAAGCCACATGTGTTCAAAAACCACATGTGGGCTCTGACACCGAGCAAGGCTGACGTTTTAACAATCAGTTCAAGGCGATTCATCTCTTGGGCCGTTAAGTCTCCCCTACCCCCTACACCCCACCCTCACCAACACCGGCTCTATTACCGCCAGAACAGACGTCAAGCCAAATTGGCCAGCTTTTAAATATTATTTTAACTCGACTTTTTCCCCCTTAATGAAAATCCTGGCGTTTCCTGTTGAAAGGTAAACACCGCGGTTCGCCCATCCAAGGGCGGCAATCCAGCTTCGATGCCTGCGGATGAGCGAGAGTGCTCGTTGATGGCGGGAAACGTAAACCTCCGGACGACCAGCCGGCCGTGTGGCATGGTCACGTGGTGCTGGGTACGACCGGAGACTTCCTGTCAGACAACTCTTTTATTGCGTTAAAATATACAAATCTAGACAAAGGGAGAGAAGCAGGGGTAAACAAGGGGAGAGAACAAGAAGTAAACAATGATCAAATTGCGATCCGAACAAGCTTGACACTGGATAAGAGTTAAACTGAAGAAGGAAAAAAAAACAACCCGAAGACGAGTTTTGTTGATGTAGCGAGTAGCAATACATATGCTACACGGTACTCAGCTCTTGTTGATGCAATCTAGTGTCGTACTTTATATTATAGCAAGCAAAGTTATGCTAAAACTACCCTTGCTGTTACGTACACAACCTAACCCAATTAAATTTAAAAAAAAAAAAAATTAAAACGCGGCCACGTTAACCATTACTGTGTTTACATTTTAAACGTCTGAAGCCATTTCCTTAACCATTAGCTCCTGCAGTCATAAATATTTGTTTCGTAGCCCACTTGAAATGGGTTTGGGAAAAAAATAATTAAACTGACATTTGTTTCAAATGTTTTAAACTGTTTAAAATTCATGTACACAATATGTACATCGAGAGGAATTGTGAATGGCCATAAACATTTAAAACAATTTATTGAATTTAATCAATAAAGGTAACTACAGTAGGCACGGAGGCCTTTTTTTCACAAAAAAAACTTAAGAAAGAAAAGATAAACGTGTGAATTTCGATGCACAATTGTGTGTGTTTGAGGGGGGGGGGGGTAATTATTAGGGTGAACGTAAACAAATACGAGAAAGTAGATCAGAATTAGACCGTTCTCTTGTGGTAGTGTTGGGTTAATTTGTATTGGGATTGGTGGAGTTTGGTGGTGATGAAGTGGAGAATATACTTTATTTACTACAGAATGTAATTACCAATACAAAAAGTATTGGCAGAAGTGAAGCGTTGAAAAATAACGTAGCGAATGTACTTAACAGTTCACATAACTAAATCTAACGTTGTTGTTAATTTTCCACTGCGCGTCACATTAAGATAACGTTTAGAGTTTGGATTATAGAAGATAATAGTAAAAAGAATACTAACATTAGTAAAGCCTACTGGAGAAGACACGACTTACAATAAAAACTAACAAAACATATTTCTTACTTAGAAATAATTTCTTCTAATCATGCGTCTACACAGCGAATATATTCATTTTTCACGCTCAGTAATCCAATAATGCGCCGTGAAGCAGATATTTACATAAAATACTTTGATGTTGGTTGTTTGGTCCATGAGTTATAATACTAAACAATACCTAAGCGCTGTCTTTGTGTCTTTTTGTTCTTTTCTTTAAGAAACATAACGGAATATATTTTATTCTTTATGAAACATAACGGGATATATTTTGTTATGAAACATAACGGGGTATATTTTGTTCTTTATGAAACATAACGGGGTATATTTTGTTCTTTGTGTAAGATAACGGGTCATATCTTTACCATGGAGCATGGCGGTCACCTGGGGTGGGGGAACTCCCCCCCCCCCCCAGCAGGTACCGTTCAACACCTGCGTAATGACATGTTTTTATGGCCATCCATTGCTGACTCGAGGTGACGCATGCGTCATAACCTGACACAATGACTCCCGTTTAATGTCTGTGGTGCTTGAGAATTGCATTAACCGAGGCGGGAATATATGACAGTGTTTAAGTGATTGCTCAGGTTTTTTAATGTGTTGTTGATGAGGTCTGTATAAGTGGGGTGAGAATGTGATTCTGGGGGTTAGTGGGGGTAGGAATAAGGGTGTGGGAGGGGGTACTCGCGAGGTTAGGGATTGGGGTGTGTGAGTTTTATAGCATGCAAGTTGTACGCATAAAGACAGATTTGCAAAACGTATTAGAAGTGTAGCACATATTCACGCGCTGGTTCAAACTTCCAACAAAAACATGTTAATTGGGTTATGTCAAGCTACAAATACAGACTTGCCAAATTGGCAAAATATGGTTATCTCATCAATCATTTGGTTTTTTTTTCAGTAGTGGCCAAACGAAATGCTTTGACAGACTAGCTCTGTATGATGTAAATTAGATACGTCTTGATGAATGTATGGATTAGGTTGAAGAAACTAGTTAAAACATTATATATTGTATTGTCAGCATTGACGCTAAAAGCGTGTAAGTCTGAAGGTAATGTATACATCTATAGTGTGTAGGTTACACATCTGTAGTCTGAAGGTTACACATCTATAATGTGTAGTGTACACACTATCACAAAGACGTTCTAGAAGTTTCCGCGTGAGTGGACAAACAACCGACAACCCAGTTCAATGACCACTGTCCAGTCCCACCGACAGTGCTAGACACACGAACAACAACAGAAGATCACACAAATGCTCCAGATGGTACGGCTAAACGGTTAGTCCCCCGCCGTGTTGACACAAGCACTGGTCATCTGGTCAAGCCGCGGTACGTCTATTCCTTTTGTAGTCGCCACGCGCTAGACGTAACGACAACTGGACGACACGGCAATGGGCGTGGAGACACAATGGTCCAGTGTAAACAGTGGTCATGTGAACAAAGCATTGCCCTTTTCTGTTCTTCTCCGTGTTTTAGCGCTAGACGTATGGGGCAAGGGAAATACTGTGGTAGAGTGCGCTAGTTCACATGACTAGAAACAAGGGCTAAAGAAATACAACTCACAACTAGATCACAACATAACTCGTTGATTGGTTGCCCAACACTGACGTCATTTATAACAAGGTCACACTGTTTTTTCTTTATATGTATTCTTTAAAACTAATATTTTTGGACAGTATACGAAATACTGAAAGCTACAGAACTAGTATAGAAAGATATACAATACTACATCTAAATACTATATAATTAATGTGATTAAAAAATCATACAATACAAAAGGTATTGCATAGTACATTTATAACGCAACGCGTAAACTACAGATTTAAGGGGTAGATCTAAATCATATTATATTGTTAATACGAACTTTGTATTATTATGTATGAAAATTTGCATCCCGCCATTTTATTTAGAAGCCGAAAAAGCGCGGGCTTTTCCATGCGTGCTAAGGACGTTTTGATGCAACAAGCGTGCTTTTCTCCGTGGAGTTGTTGTTTCCCTTGCCCTGCTGATCAACGCTGTAGCTTTAGCAATAAACCTCATTGCCTTAAGTACACGACACAGCGACCGGAGTCGACAGTGCTATTTGCACGGCGGAATGGCCAGAGCCAACTCTGCTATTTGCACGGCTATTGTTTGGTGTTTATTTTCGTTTCACTTTTTTCTCTCTGGACAGCACGAGAATAAACCAAGGCACACCTTTTTTTCACCTGTAAACCGAAGTCAAGGGACAGTGCGGGCCTGTATTTAGACTAACGTGAGGGGGTGGGGGCGTGTTTGGAGTCGGGCCACGGGTCTGACTTGGCATCAAGGAGGGCCGTGTTGCCCCCGATGTTTGCGCCGATGTGACGTTTGTCTGTGAATTGAGATTGTCACAGCCCCAGGGACGTGACACAGGGTGTAGGTGCAGGGGCGGATATCAGGGGGAGGGTGACAAATAGCGGCGTCAGAAAGTAGTGTCGTCAGGAAATAGAATTGTCAGGATAGAGAGTCATTAGGCAACTGAGTCATCACAGGAGTCTAAAAAGGTCATCGGCAAAATGAAGTCAGAGAGACTAAAATACTACTATCGAGACTTAACTGACTCTCATAGAACGACAAGTGATAAGAATTATTCCCTAAGAGGGTTAGTTCATGATGTTGTGTCAGTGGCGTAACTTGGATTTTCGGGCCCCTATGCAAAAATTAACAATGTAAATAATGTTAGTCGCCCGCCCTCCCCCACACTGAATGTCACTGCCTGTACACTAAGAAAGGACTTGGGGCCTTTTTTAAATTAAATTATTTCTACAGTAGAAAAAAAAATTCATTTCATTTTTTTTAAAATTATTTATATAAAATAAATATCAAAATTCCAATGTAAAAGTTTTAACTTTTTAAAAGAAGGAAAATGGCCCCTATTTGCCTTGGGCCCCTATGCCGTGCTTACTCTAGCTTTACGGTAACTACGCCACTGTGTTGTGTATATCATGAATAAAACAATAATTTAAAAAATAATGGCGAGAGTATTCAATGACATGTTTATTTATTTAAGATAAAAATATTCTAATGGCGGTGTTTTAAAGTCTAAATAATCAAATAATGTTAGAAAAAACAATCATGTATAATGGTAATTTTAAATAAAGAAAATCTGTTATGTAACGTAGAACACACTGACCTATAAAAGCTAAAATAATTAAATAAATAGTTTAAATGAAGCGTTGAAGACAAGAAACTCATAGGTAATGAGCAGATATAAAACGGAAGTTTTTCAAACAGAAAAACACCAAAAAAATGAATAGAGAAGCTAATTGAGAAGCAACACTAAGTTTGATCACAGTAGTTATTGTGGAATCAACTGATGGGGAACTATGTTGCTTAGCCATGGTTGGACTGAGAGCAACCTGTCGAAACAAACTTTCTTCAAAAAAATAAAAAGGTATATAGGGGCTGTTAAATTAGCGAGCCCATCATTATTATCACAATATATGCCAGTTCTCACATGAAACATTAGGGTAGTGTGGACTAAACTACCTTCTATATTTAAAAAAAAAACAACTTTTATTTTAAGATTTTATTTTAGCCATGTTCCTAAAATAAGACGGTTTATAGAACAGGCCAGATTACAAGGGCTGTTTGCTGTTTCCCTGTTTGGGCGAGAGTTAATATGAATTCAAATAAAACATGAAATATGGCCTCTAGCTTTACGGTAACTACGCCACTGTGTTGTGTATATCATGAATAAAACAATAATTTAAAAAATAATGGCGAGAGTATTCAATGACATGTTTATTTATTTAAGATAAAAATATTCTAATGGCGGTGTTTTAAAGTCTAAATAATCAAATAATGTTAGAAAAAACAATCATGTATAATGGTAATTTTAAATAAAGAAAATCTGTTATGTAACGTAGAACACACTGACCTATAAAAGCTAAAATAATTAAATAAATAGTTTAAATGAAGCGTTGAAGACAAGAAACTCATAGGTAATGAGCAGATATAAAACGGAAGTTTTTCAAACAGAAAAACACCAAAAAAATGAATAGAGAAGCTAATTGAGAAGCAACACTAAGTTTGATCACAGTAGTTATTGTGGAATCAACTGATGGGGAACTATGTTGCTTAGCCATGGTTGGACTGAGAGCAACCTGTCGAAACAAACTTTCTTCAAAAAAATAAAAAGGTATATAGGGGCTGTTAAATTAGCGAGCCCATCATTATTATCACAATATATGCCAGTTCTCACATGAAACATTAGGGTAGTGTGGACTAAACTACCTTCTATATTTAAAAAAAAAACAACTTTTATTTTAAGATTTTATTTTAGCCATGTTCCTAAAATAAGACGGTTTATAGAACAGGCCAGATTACAAGGGCTGTTTGCTGTTTCCCTGTTTGGGCGAGAGTTAATATGAATTCAAATAAAACATGAAATATGGCCTTGTGGCAGGGGACACAATTCTAATCTCCGCGCTCATTTCAAACTGGGCGGATATGATATGGGACGTAATCTCAGGCCAACAAATCAATCATAACAAACAGAGGAATCAAAGTTCCTTAACCGTGTCTCGCGGTCAGGGATTCACTTCAAAAGCTCGTAAAGGGATCGGGTGTCAAGAATAGTCTGAGGCCAACTCAGGGCATATTTTTATTTTAGGCATATTTTGGGGGCACACGTTTAATGCTGAGTTCGTAAAAATTGTGGGCCTAGTTGTTGATTATACTGATTTGTATTTAGGAGACAAAAACATTGAGTATTTTCAACAAACAAACAATATATATATATATATATATATATATATATATATATATATATATATATATATATATATATATTATAGTTCACTATACATAAGTGAAACACTTGGGCGTAAGTATGCCCCTCCAATTCTATGTGTGTGTGTAACATATTATACATATTAGAGAGAGAGCAAGTTGAGCCTAATTAGAGAAATTCTTTGCCGCCACATCTAAGCATTCTTCTCACTTCAACAAAGACGACGATAAACGAGCCGACGAAATGAAACAAGTCTAATGAAGCTATTACTTTCTTCTTATCCGTCTATCAGCTACTTCTTGATGGTCCCATCTACCCAACAACAAAAAAATTTATAATAACCTCTGCGACAGGTAATTACTTCCAGAGGTTGATGGATCAATGAACGAAAGAAACGCTCTGTTATACAGGGATTCTTTTTTTACTTCTCTTTCGCGATGAAATTGTGAGATTAAGGGGAGATAAGTCTAGTGTTGGACGAGTTATCCATCTTGTACATAACATCTATTACATAAAAGGGGAGTGACGAGTTAATGGAGAAAACACAAGGAGAAACAAAAGTACGCCGACCGTGTCTGTGCATATACCATGCCCTGATGTCATGCACCATATATAACAGACCACAAGTTGAACCATATGTAACATAGACCGTGTATATCGTCCTGCACCAGATAATTCAACATGTGTAACCCAGACCCTGTCTGACATAGACCGTGTCTAGGTTAACATAGACCCTGTCAAGCACCCTGAAACACGATCTCCTCCACCCACTTGGCTCACGCGAACAAACGTAAGCACGTGAAAATTTGCTCAAGGGGTGAGTGAGGACTCGTTAGACGGAGACCGCTCACGGGCGCTGAGGTCTTTAGGGTTGGAAGTGGCTGAGGGTGGATGAACTAAACATCTTGCAGCACAATTCACACTATCGCAAATTGTACCTTCAAGTGGCCATATATTACCAATTGAGTGCATATTCATTATATATATATATATATATATATATATATATATATATATATATATATATATATATATATATATATATATATATATATATATATATATATATATATATATTATACACATAAATATAGACATATAGCCTATATATAAAAATATATGTATGTACAAGTTCCTATATATAACTACATATAAATACAAATATGCAAACAAAAATGCATCAAAAAAAGTATAATTTAACATAAATGAATTGTGTTATAAATTGTACACTATATCGGATATGTTGAATATATATATATATATATATATATATATATATATATATATATATATATATATATATATATATATATATATATATATATATATACAACATATCCTATATAATGTGTAATATATAACAATTCTTGGATATATTTATATTAATACATACAGAGAGAAAGAAAAAGCAAGTAATTTTAGCATGTATTCGAGAGAGAAGACGAAAGGGGAGAGAACCATACCTGCCCACCAAAAAATCCCCATAAAGAAGTTGACAAGCCCACGATTTAGTATGCACCAAGCTATCGCCTTTATCAGTGAAGTTATGAACACGTCACTCTCCAGCAGGAAATCGATAGCCGGGCCTTTCAATACCATTTTAAACTTGAAAACTTTCTAAAGAAAACTCTACCCTTCCCTGCCCCCACCCTGCTCTACTTCACCTAGTGTAGGTGTCGCTCTCTGAAGATTAAATGTTATGACGGGCTCGAACATAAAAAAAATGTATTGAATGAATCAGGGGAAGTAATTCAAAAGGGAGAGAAACGATATGCCTGAGTTAAGATCCTATCTAGACACACCAAAGGCTATAAGAAATGTTGACTTCATAAACAGTAGAGCTGCTATCGTGTTACAGACTTAAACTGTAATAGTTCATACATGAGTAGTTTGTTTTTTAAAATGTCATTTCAACAAGGTTTCATGACTATTAATTACACATTATTATACCGTTGGCTATGCGTAAAACACTATATTGAGAAGTTCTGCATCGGGACTGAAACTAGCCCAACCCCTGATGTTATTTTAAACTCGCCCTTGTGTCTTTTATACGGTGAAGACAACAGTTTTAGCTCTTATAATAAAGTTTCCTTTTCAAAATTGACAGTCAATGTGGCAAAAGAAGTAGAGTTCACCTGTTTCTGTGACTTCGGCATACGAAGGGATAGTATGGTCAGCATTATGCCCAGCCGCCTTTACTTTCCCTAACGTGAGTGAGGTACCGATTAGAGCTGGGTGGACTCAGGGACGTTTTACCTAATGGAACCCGGATTCGAACTCGAGACTTATAGCACTCTAGCGCTAAGCTACGCCATCCGTAGCTCATTAACAGCTTTTAAATCACTTTTTAATGCGAATTTGTATACCTCGTCCACGCAAGTGCACCATTTTTTTTTAGTTTAACCACGTTGAAATTACAAGCACCCTACAACGTTCAGAAATTCTGTGGAAAGTCCCCCTAGGGTTAAAATAACAGTTTAGATACGAACAAAAAAAAACCAGCTGCTCAATGAATTATTAAAACTATAGGCGTTTTATCCCAAGTCATGCTTAAACTATTTTTTAACACCGTGTTCCCCATTATCGTTACAACTTTACACGCTTGGGTTAGCACCAGGTGTGATACCTGTATTGAAATCATTCATACATAAACTTATGATGGAGGTGGGAAAATTAAACACACGAACTTTCACCGTGAGAAGTTCTCGATCGCCTCCCCTTTCGGATGCAACGATTACGTCCCTTATAACAAGCCAGTTAAGTAAGTCCCTTGGGGAGGAGTCGATAGGGACGTACATGGAAAATGTATCATGGTCCAGTTCACACGTTATTTATTTTATTAACAGGTGAGAAAAAAACATCTTATCCAGGTATATTTTCAATCGTGTTTATATTTTGTCTACAGTAAAAAAAAATTGTCTTAGAATTATTTTGTATGGATTATTGTCTATCATGTTGATAGTATTATATACATGGTTATTGGTAACTGGCATGCGGCACCGTTTTTTTGTATGAAGTGGAAATCTCTGGCAACTTATGTCACTATTTAAATACTTTCAATACACATAATGCTGTATTTTAAAAAAATAGTGTGTGATACTCTAGATAACAAAGTTTGCCAATGTTATACATTATGTATGTTAACATTTGAAAGTTAGATATTAGAAGAATCATTGTCTTAACCTGTAGAACTATATAATCACGGGAAAGAGTGTAAATGTTACTCTATAAATAATTCGCGGGAGTGAAAGACAAAGATTGGGTGGTGTAAAAACTAAGCTGAACAGGGATGAACCAAACAACATGATCTGGCAGGGTGGTTAAATGAGGTTTAACTGTATAAGCAATACGGAAAAAACTAAACGGCTTTGTTTGTTTTAAATAAATAGGCCTAATGGTGGAAGAGTCATAATTACATACGTTCAATAAACACTTTTAATTAACAAACATTTTAAGTCTATCCTTGTTTCTCCTAAATCTTCACCCAACTATAAAAACTAAACACAGGCGAAAAGTAAGAATCAACGAACATTTATTGAACTACAAGATATGGTTGTAAATTTAAATGAATAAAATGTATGGGCACCTCAGCATAATATGCATTGACAAACACCGCGTTCACACTAGTGACATGAATACAATACATGTCAAGGAAAAAACTGCAACACGTTAATGTTATTTGAAAACATTTTCCCACGGAGCGTGTATACTTACTTGTTGGGAGTTTTTTTTTTCTAGACATGTAGGCCTAAAGTAAAGGCCTACATGTCGCAAGTGTAAACGCGGCGTAACTGGTATTCAATCAAGTATGAAAATATTAGAAATGTCATTTAAACTGATTATATTTTAATTTTTACCAAATTGATAAAAAAGACATACTGAGTTATTTATTTATAAACTGGCAAAGTATTCGTAGTAACATATTTAAGTTTAATTTATAATTATGTAATAATTTAATATATGTCCCTCTTTACAAGGCATGTCGAGTATACCCATATCTCACATACATATATTTAAACCTAAACGGTGATATTATAATCATCTGTTAGGATTAGTGGTAATACAAACTGATGTCATAATTCGAGGGGGTGGGGTAGAATTTGTAATAAGGGTTGGGGTGGGGTTCAAAAAGTGTCTTAATTTAAAAATTGTACTTTAATGGAAGGGTGACGTCAATGTGTGTGTGTGTGGGGGGGGGGGGGTAACTTTCATATGTTAGAAAAGATTGAGGTATCAAATCGTGAAAATGAGAGTTAGGTCATTTACTGACGGTTAACAGCGAAAGCAACTGTACCTGAACTTGTGTTTGACTTTTATTTATTTTACGTTTAAGGAGTTTTTATGGTCAAATGTAGCTTCTTTATATTTTATGCGTTTGTTACCGAGGGTGTGTGTATGTCTGTGTTACAAGCTGTAACTAGAACGTGTAAAAGTATACCAAACGATGTGAGTAGTCGTCGTCGTGTTCTGTGTCAGCTTTTCACTCGGTCACTCGCCTCAGCACGAATGTTGGTGAACACTTCTAAACATTCACTCTGTCAGTACACCCTATGTAAACTATGTGTGACGCTTCTTTCCATTTAAACCCCCATCTCTTTAACAACAATAACTTCTTATAAACCCCATTAGATTTAAGTATAAATATTTAGAAATCTTTTTAAAGATACATTTATCAATGTTTTACGCGTCACCATATGCATGACAATATCAACGATAGAATCAAAAAATATTTCCACAATGAGTAAGTTCGAATATAAACACTGAACTTGGTGACACGGGGAAGGGGGGGGGGGTTACTCACATCTGTCAAGCTAATGTATCAATATGTAAACATTTGTATGCAGTGGTTCTAATGTTATTCAGCATCGGGTTACACTGTTTTCTTTTTTGTTGTACAATTATAAGACAAGACAGAACCGCTAAATAACATCCATATTCATATCTAGATCTAGGTAAAATCTAATTAATTGATTAAGGTAAAATGAAATCGAGGTAAAATGAAATCAAACAAAATACTTTTCTACCTTTAATACCATGTACATGTATTATGATTAAAACCGCTATCATTTTAATATATGTTAATAAAATTAATTGCATAGTGATCTATCTGTGATGAATGATAGTTAAGTGCAGCGCTAATTGGGAACTGATTAAATTAGCAATCAGTAGTCCGAAGTGTGCAATGATGGAGACAAATTTAAATTAGATCTAGATCTAGATCTAGGTTGTTTAAAAACAAATTATTTTTGTTTTTAGCATCAAGTATTCTAATTGAGTACTCAACCTTTAGAAAACTAATACTAGATCTAGATCTACTAATAAAATAATTAAATCATGCAGTAATTTGTATTGAGTTTACACTTCGATTACTTTATTAAAAAGGCTACATATTAATAGAAATGAAAACTTAGTAAATACTTACATTGCCGATGCTTGATATGCCTCAGTGATAAAAAATATCCAATACAAATCAGCGTTAAATTCTCGATTGGACTTCTAATGAAATAAAACAGTTTACAAACACACACGGACACCTAACGTACGTCCAGTAGGTCCGCGTATGTCCACACTACAAGCCTGACTGCTATATTTGTCCCACCGCGAGTGACACTCAGGTATAGCGCACCACGTCCCCTCGCTTCCAACTGTATCGCCTCGTCGCGCGGTCGCTGTTTAGCCTTCTCTCCCCTCCTTTTTCTTCTCCAAACGAGGCGCTGAACATGTGTTCTCGTCGACTTGCGTGCGAATGTTTTTAGGGGGGTGCCACGCGATGCGGGGTGGATGAATATTGAAAAGGGCCGGATTCTGGAATGGTGCGGTTTGATTGACTGTGTCCCGTGGAGGGAGAATTTTGACCAGAGTGGGGTTAAATAGGCGAGGAGTGGGGGTACGGGGATTGTTAAATGGATACGGGGGGTAGCGCGGCAGGAAAATGGTCGTGCCGAGACATAGCGAGGGCGGTGATGCGAGAGTAATAGTTCTAGAGGAGTGGGTGCCACTACAGGAGTGGGTGCCACTACAGGAGTGGGTACCACTAGAGAAGCGGGTACCACTCCAGAACCGAATGCGTTGGACGGGAAATCAATTAATAATTAAAGGACAGTCAGATGTTTGGTTAAATAATTTAATCATTTTCTTGAGTTTTGGTTTAACGTTGTGTAAAATAAAAATAAAAAACCTGTTTAAGAATACTGTTGGTTTAAAACTAATTTCATTTGTATAGAGTTGAACATTTCTAGAACCTAACTGTTGGTCTATCGTTTTAATTCTAAACTTAGACCTAAACTATACATCCAAACCCGGTTTTCAAAACAAGGTTTTTAAAAAAAGTCAAACAAAGGCATTTTTAAAAACATTTCAAATCATGTTCCAGGCAATAATATTTCAAGTAGGTAAAGAAAATATTTGTGAACTGCCGCTAACAAGCTAAGCCAACACGTCATTTTTGGTGAGGGCTGTTTGTAGAATGGTGAGTAACACATTCTCTAGTTGTGTGTTCTAGGGGTTAACGAGTAAATACACACATTGACCCCCCCCCCCCACACACACACACAAACTCTCAATCACAATACTCACTCGTACAAACACTTTCACACATACACTCGCACACAAACATAATACGGGCTATTGGACACACACTCACCTTCACATGCACACACAGCTCACACGCACACATACACACATACTCACACACTCTCTCATACATACACATACACTTACACTCACACATACCCACACACTCTCTCACACATACACATATACTCACACCCATAAAGGAAACTTGGCTCTTCTGCGCTAGGAGAGAAATAAAAGCAACTTTATTTTCTCTCTGTGGCCTTGGTATCACAACAATCACAACACAAGACGTAACGCTTGACTTGTGTATTTGTCTAAGACGGCAGATCTAGACCTACCTTCTCAGTTTCTAATGTTACTTTCCTTAACCTCTACCATTTATTTCCCACTTTTATTCTTTCAACCTTTGTGCTATCATTCAACCAGAGATTCACCTTCTTGTTTTAAAATCCTGTTATTCTTCTCTTTTAATTCCAATCAGGGGCGTAGCGAGGGGGGGGGGGGGGCGGGGGTGCGAACCGCACCGGGTGACACCATTTAGGGGGGTGACACCATGGCAAAAAATAGCAAAATATATAGAGAAAAACTCGAGGGGGGGGGTGCAAATCGAAAATTTGAAAGTTTGTCCCTGGGAAGGGTCTCTATGCCTCTGGGGGGGGGGGGGGTGACACCATTAAGTGCCGCACCGGGTGACACCCGACATCGCTACGCCACTGATTCCAATGGTTCCTAGCAAAACCCAAACCCTTATCCGTTTCACTAACCCTAAATGTAATCCTAGTTATTGTTCTACGGCTAATCAAAAAGTACTGACATATGGAGTTAACAAACCAAAAGCTAAGCCTTTATCCTTAACACTAATCGAAAGTTACCGAGTTTACACCGAAGATGTTTAAACTTGAAAACTTTCCTTTTTTAGTTGGGGGGGGGGGCAGATTTAGAACCACTCGTAAACATTACGTCACCATGTTGTTGCGTTTCTTGCGCGTGCTGTGTGCAGTGTGTTGTACATAGTGAGCGACAGATGAGACAGCTACCAGCATACGGGCTACAGGGGCCACACATGCTCAGACAGACACACACACACACACATACAACAAGTTCACAAACACACACTCAGGCTGATATAAACAATTCGACTCATCCTACAGTCATTCGCGTGCACACAAACACTGACTCACATAACAAGAACTTTCACTCACATCATACACACGTCACGTCACACACACACGTACTCACGTCACACACACACTCACTCATCACTCATACTTCGTCCATTCGACTATTAACTCACCACAACAGCAGTCCCATATTCTCACACATACATATTCACACGATCACTCACTCAAGCACAATCACACACGCACTCACACACTTACGAAAACAAAATCACTCTAAACTCGCGCCGCCCACTCTCCCACACACACTCACCCCACACATATTCACAAACACTCTCACTTTTCATGCACACACACATACACTATACACGCCATCATACACAATTTCTCTCTCTCACACATACTCACTCACCCCACACAAATTACAACACACACTCTCACGCACCCGCACACGTATAAACACACTATCCCCCACTCTCAACTCCCACACATCCCCCCACACTCACCCACACAACTGAACAAACACGAACAACCCCCCCCCCCCCCTTGTTTACACCGCCGAGCTAGGAGAACCCAGAACCCGAGCCACCTTCTGAGGAGTGATCTCTCACAAGCTTCTCGCTTCATCTGATGTTTAGCTAAGTCCTGGTGTACTTGATCCTCATCGTTTGGTTTAACTGGTGACTTTTGGGTAATCTAGTCTAGACCAGGTCCAATTGTTGAGCTAGTGACTTCTGGTTTATTTGGTGAGCGTTGTGTTTATGGCCCATTTAGAGGCTGCTTGGTATACGGGTCTAGATCAGACAGGTCCATGTAATGAATATTTGGTCCACATCAGTCATTTAAGGTCAATTTGATTACAATCTTGGTCCAAATCAAGTCCATTTAGAGGTCAGTTAGATGCAGTTTTGTTCCTGATTCGGTGAATTTCATAATATTAGGTCCAAAAAGGTCCATTTAGAGGTCAATTTGATGCATTCTTGATGCATATCAGATCCATTTGATGATGTGCTTTATGCGTCAGTCAACTAAATAACCACGTTAATTACATCACTTGTAACAGTCATCCAGTGGCGTAGCGAGGTCGGGTGTCACCCGGTGCTGCACTTAATGGTGTCACACCCCCCACCCCCCGAGGCGTAGCGACCCTTCCCGGGAACAAACTTTCAAATTTTCGATTTGCAACCCCCCCCCCCCCCACCGAACTTTTGATTTGCACCCCCCCCCCCCTCGAACTTTCCATTTGCACCCCCCACCCCTCAAGTTTTTCTCTATATATTTTACTATTTTTTGCCTTGGTGTCACCCCCCCCTAAATGGTGTCACCCGGTGCGGTCCGCACCCCCCCCCCCCTCGCTACGCCTCTGCAGTCATTCCCATCCTTTCTGCTATGTCAAGCCTTTATTCTATTCTTGCTGCATCCTTACGTCGGTCTCTATCCTTAGATCACCAGGATTACCTTGAATTCTGGGTAGCCTAAAGTCACAATGTTGATTTTAGGCTACCCAGATTTCAGTGTTGACTTGCCATGCAATATAAACTATATTGAGTTTAAGACATAAAACAGACTTAATGTACCATCTAAAGACCCCATGTTGAATTAAGGTGCCATACGCCAAATCGTCATCTAACAGACCACGGAAACCAGAATTGTATGTACATCTGCATGAGCGTCTGTGTTTTAGCCCCAGGTTAATTGCTACCCCCCTCCCTCTTCAGCCTCCTCCCCCCCCCCACACTTTTTCACCCTCCTTGAGATAAACAAATGAGTGCTCTACAACTACGTGGTATTCTATTTTCGGCAACAAAATCAAAACACGAACGTTTAAAACATGATGTTTAACTTTATTTCTGAATTTAAATCAATAAAAGTGTTTTTAAAATTCCGTTTGCATGTTAATTTAAAAATTATTTTTAACAATTTAAAAAAAAATTATCTTATGCTTAAAGTATTTTCTACGTATGTATAATTTCAGCATATTATAATAAGAAAAACCTACTGTTAACTATTTACTTGAGACTCCTATCTTAGCAAGAAACTTTCACTGATACATGAAATGATAGCTCTAACACTGTTGGAATTTTAAAACAATTTGTATTAGGATACAATTTTATACGGCCACATCATTACGCTTTCACACCTCTTACCCCCCCCCCCCCTCCCCTCCTCGACCAACACCCCGACCCCTAGAGCGCTAGTACTTGCGGTTGGAGTGGAGTCATGCCCGATTACCTCTCCCTCCGACAGGGGGACCAGAAAAACCACTCCACATCGAGCCACGTCAACCTCAGATGTCACGAAACCACACTTGGCCACCACACTTGGCCACCACACTTGGCCACCACACTTGGCCACCACACTTGGCCACCACAGTTGGCCACTGATAATATCACGAAACCACACATTACCACCAATGATGTCACGAAACCACACATTACCACCAATGATGTCACGAAACCACACATTACCACCAATGATGTCACGAAACCACACATTACCACCAATGATGTCACGAAACCACACATTACCACCAATGATGTCACGAAACCACATTTGGCCACTGATGATGGGAACAAATATTCCAGTAATATTATTTTTTAAAATTATTGACTGATTCGATTTTAGCCCCTCACTAAACTTGACCACAACTTTTATACTGAGACGACTGTAAGCGACTGTTAGGGTAGGGAACTTAAGACTACTGTAAGCAATTGTTAGGGTAGGGAACTTAAAGACTACTTTAAGCAATTGTTAGGGATAGGGAACTTAAGACTACTGTAAGCAATTGTTAGGGTAGGGAACTTAAGACTTTTTAAAGCAATTGTTAGGGTAGGGAACTTAAGACTACTTTAAGCAATTGTTAGGGATAGGGAACTTAAGACTACTGTAAGCAATTGTTAGGGTAGGGAACTTAAGACTACTATAGCAATTGTTAGGGTAGGGAACTTAAGACTACTGTAAGCGACTGTTAGGGTAGGGAACTTAAGACTACTGTAAGCGACTGTTAGGGTAGTGAACTTAAGACTACTATAGCAATTGTTAGGCCTGAGGAACTTAAGACAGATGGTTAGAACTTGGAGGATAGAGGCTCATGCTTATCATTGTACAACACTGGGCGCCTGAGAACAACCCTCTGTACCTTAAGGCACCTACAACTGTTAGACCATGTCAGTTTGTATAAGGCCACGTCATCGTTTGATCTTGCCATTGCTCTAGCTTTACAGATAGGTCTGATCTAGACTTTGACGGGTCTCCGGGTAATGGCGTAACCGATTCAATGCTCTGTATCGACATGTGCGTGGTATCGATGCGTATATTGTATCGTAGTATGTATCGAGCTAAGTAGAATTAGGTTGTTTGTGGTATCGACATTGTGGTTGTATCGAGGCAGTTTGTTGAATCGCTGTAATTGTATTATCAGGGTAGTTATGGTATCGAGGTAGTTTGGTATCAAGGTAGTTATGGTATCGAGGTACTTATGGTATCGAGGTAGTTTCAGTATCGAGGTTGTTTCAGTATCGAGGTAGTTTTGGTATCGAGGTACTTAAGGTATCGAGGTAGCTTTGGTATCGAGGTGGTTGCGGTATCGGGACGATTGCGTTCCCCAGATTTTTTTACACTGACATCTTTAAAACATTAAAATGTTTAGATTTCGGTATCGACAAACTGAACGAAGATCGAATGGTTTTAGTGTCGATACTCGAGTATTTGCCTACGCGAATCTGAACGTTTCCGTTGAATGAACGCATCAACATGGAGCCACTCGTATGCCGGGAGATGACGTCACGACTCACGTGACTCGGGTGGAGTGTTGTCACAGAACCCTCTAGAAGAACATGCTCCGTGTTTGAAGATATTAACTCCACAAACTCATGGGCCACATCGGGTGTTTTGTTAGTGGTGGCCAGATTTTTTCACATGCAAACTTTTGCTAAATGGTAATCGGAATGCTGGGGAAAGAAATGTAAAGCTAATAAGAAGCACTATCACACAAAAAAAGTGGATTTTTTTTTTTTAAATGTTTAAACAACTTTTTAAAATTATTGTGGTTTGCTTCTTACCATAATAAACAATGTTAAATTTAGTTTGGCTGGAAAACGACATATCCAATGCAACATAATCGTGATAATCGCACGCCCCCAATAGTAAAAAAAAAATAACTTTAAAAATTATTAAATTTAATGTAATCCTTGTAATGATTAACGATTTGTTAATATGTGTACAAATAAATGTATCTCTTACAATTAAAAGCTATATGTGCTTTTATGCGATGACGTACTGGGCAACATAATCAGACGTACGACTTGGTGTTAACTTTTGGCCATTAAGAAACGAAATTAAGCTTAGTTTTGCCCATAACGACCTTAACTAAGCCTAATCCTAATCTACTCCATAACCTAAACGTAACCTAACACTAACGCGCAGAAAAAACGGTAATATGCTTTACAAATAAACACCACTGTTCATAGTTTGTTCACTGTGTGTAGCGTCATTTCAATTCGTTGTAATGGTAATAGGTCCACATTTAAGTTAAACCCAGCTTTTAAGCCAAATCGTTAAAAGAAACAACAATGCTATTAAAACCACCCATTTAACGAAGAAATATATTTAGAAATTGCCATTTCGCAATGCGTTCCGTTTGAAAGAATGTCTGATAGACAGAGGGGGTAACGTAGACGGGGTTAACAAATGCGAAAAAGATTACACCCCCCCCCCCTTCCCCACACCCAAAGCAGTGAAAAGTGGGATTTGTTTTCTAAAATGGGAAGCCGATGACGGGTCGCTAGACGTAGAACATATGTAAACATTCTTTGATCCTGATCACGTGACTATTACCTGCTAATGCTAGGGTAAACAAGGGGGGCTGGGGTTTATTTTGAAGAGGTAGAGAAGATGGGGTGGCGGGGGGGGAGGGGTTCTCATGCGTCTCTTCTTTGCACCAGGGTGTGTGAGTATCCACCACAAGCGTGCATGTTTTCCTTCCGTGAGCAGGAAGCGAAGACACCCAGACGTGACCTTGAGTTCTGACCCCTTCCCTCCGCGCGTGAGGGTGAGCGAGGTATCAGTTGGCGCGTGGGTCAGTTTGTTGTGACCCCCCCCCCCCCCAGTGGATGAGATTACCAAAGAAAACATTGCTCCGGTCAAGCGTGACCGAAAAAAGGGGGCGTGGTTTCTCAACCTGGGGTTTGCCTTCAGGTAGAGAGAGGGGGTCATTAAGGTGGGATCTCGTGCGTGTTTGTTGGTGCACGAGTCGAGGCCCTTGTTTTTAAAACGTGACGGTCTAAAACCCCCACCAGGCAGGGGGGCAGGGGCAAGTGTGGTGGTTAATTATTTGTTTTTCTATCCATAAAACCGTACATCCGCTAATTAATCTAATTACCGGACTCAGACATTGATTTTAATAAATGCCTTTCCGTTCATATATTTTGCCATTTTAGCGTTAGTTTCCCTCAACCAATATATTTCCAGTTTTAATTTCTTTATTAAATCTTTAAAGTATAAGAGTTAAGTAAAATAACCCCAATTAGTTATTCTTTTTTTTCTATCTTTTAAAACAATAAACTTGCTAAAGTATTTTATTCCTTCATAGTTATTTTTAATTTCCATTTAATGTTCCCTGAGATAGCTACAATGTTTAAAGCAACCTTGTTACCCCTTTTGTGTCTGTAAGTTTAAATTTCGGCAAGACGTGATAATAGACAGACATGGTGAGATTACTAGCACAATGAACATGCAGACGACATCCGGTCTTAATAAAAAGTATCAAAAAGCACGAATCTTTGTCATTGAGAAGCTTAATTACAACTTTAATAAGCGATTAGATTGGCTTTTTTTTTTAAACCCACCCTTCCTTCCTAATTTTTTTTTTCTAAAATCCAACCACGTTTTATTCGGAGGTGTAAATCTTTTAGTAACGTCCTTGCGTTCGACAACCCCCTACCCCTCCAACCCCTTAAAATTGAGAAGGATTTGTTCATTGTGAACCATGTAACCGAAGTTGTCTGCCCCTAGTTCTCGCGGGATCTCGTTTACATTCAGCCAGCGCCGTCTAGCGAGTAAATCAGGACTTAGCGTCACGCTAACGCTAGCAAAACACCGGGGATCGGCTGCCGGTTGAACGTGACCGGCACAACAAGACCTAGGGACCCCGAGCCCGTCCCCCCGGGGGGATGGAGGGTAACAATTTTCGGGTTTGTTGCACCCCTGACCTGCTCACAGGGGGCGATACCTGCATTGTTGACAGACACCTGAGGATGGGGAAAGGGGTGGGGGGGGGGGGGGGGCTGTGTGGAATCATGTGATGAGTTACAGTAGAGTAAGTCGATCCGGTAAACGACCGGCTTCTGTTCGGCAAACTCTCTCGAATCTGGGAAAGTTATCTTCAACTTACCTATGTGGCATCAGTAAAGTATGCACTCCTAAACACAAATTACTTCAACAAGGACGAGTTTAACAACGTGGCTTTTGATCGAACTTGCCCTACCCCACGATTTGAATGTTTACAATAGATGAAGTGTTGGTGTATAGTTTCTGTTTAGTAGTTAAATTCTGTTGTTTGATATGCCAGACATAAAGGGAGTGAAGCTAATCGAACGACGGTACTGGAACTTTAATTTGAGTTTCATTCAAAACACGAGGGTAAGCTACATCTTGGCAGCAGTATTTAAAAAAGGTCTTTTTTGTGGGTTTGGGCAGTACTTCTATCAGAATAGACTCACATGCATGTTTGTTTAGTCAAAAGTATTATTTTTTAAACTGCTTTTCATCCATTTAATATTTCATGCGTTAATATTTTATCTACTTAGTTATTTCTATTTATAGCGACCGATCCCCAAAAACATAGCCCTACAGATAAAAACATCGATATTCAATTGTATTGTGTTGTCGGCGTTTCTTTACGGTTCAAATAAGTTTACCAACAAACAATGCCCAGCGTCTGTCTTTGACAATATTTTCGCGTCAGGTATTTGGGGCAGGGGTAGGCACCAAGGATAGGTGACAGACTCAAGGTTTCCCGGCCGCTAGACGGAGGTCTATCACCGCCGCCGCCGCCACTACAACAAACACGGCACCGCAACGATGCGACAGATCAGTGGCGGATCAAACGTGGGGACCGATCGCCTGTATCAACAGCCCTCTGTGATGTATTGATACCCTGTGCGCATGCGCCGTGACCTACACCTACTCACCTGGTGAAACAAGACACGTGACTTACTCTGCCCCACCCTTCGCTGCCTCCCACACAAAGCATAAAAAAATATTCTAGATGGTATCAAGTTTGTTGTTTTAAAAACTAAGTTGTTTGTGTTTTGGGACGGTGGTGGTGACGAAACCAAAACAAAAAATCGGTGCCTGTTTTGAACGCGTGGGTGAGTGGGGACAGTGGGGGGGGGGGGACTCACATATTATTCTAGGCTTATGGTGGCATGTTTATTATTTTTTCAGGATTAAAAACATTTTCCCCCCAACTGCAAAATAAAATTACAAAATGTCTAAACTATTTGGAGTGGACCTAAAAAGCTTTGGCTGTATATAGGGGTGGGGGAATACACAGTGTTTCTTTCCAGCAAGGGGGGGGGGTTCGATTTTCCTGGGCGGGGGGGGGTGCGGACACTGGTAAAGTATATACTTTCTTTATATATTCCATTTCGTTCGGGAGGAGTGGGGGGGGGGGGCGGTTGACTATTATCGAAGAGATGTCTTGAAGAAACTCTGGGAATAGAGGGTAAAATACAAGACTAGATACCTCGTGTGTGGTTATTTATTTTTTAACACGTTTTTCTTAACTCAGCTTCGCGTTTGTGGATGTGTTTGTTGTTAAATTTGACATCGAAAATTAGCCCACTTCTGATTGCTCTATAGATCTGAAATTTGGCATGCAGGTTTCTTTCGCCTAACAATTTCAGATGCAATCATAAAAACTAGCAATTAGAGACCGTAATTAGCTTAATTTAATTACGCCCTAAGGACCATAAAATTGAGGACATGATTTCTAAAGATACCGACAAGACTGAAGACCTATTGACACAGTTACTTCGGCCCCAATCGATGTGAGCGCGCTGGCCGTGATCGTATAGTGGTTAGTACTTCGCGTTGTGGCCGCGACAACCCAGGTTCGAATCCTGGTCGCTCAAGATTTTTAGTCCGTGTATTTATAAACACTTAGTCAAGTCATACTTAATCAAGTCATTGGATAAAGTAGAAAATAAACTATATAAAAAACTTTTTAAAAAACCACGTTTTTCTTGTGGACTAAAAAGTAGAAAATAACTATTTACATACATTTGATGACAAAAAAATACTTTAAAAAAACTTTTTAAAAAACCACGTTTTTCTTGTGGACTAAAAAGTAGAAAATAACTATTTACATACATTTGATGACAAAAAACGTGGGTACGTTCACCATCAAATTTCCCGACCCATCTGCCCGACCCACGTTTTTTGTCATCAAATGTATGTAAATAGTTATTTTCTACTTTTTAGTCCACAAGAAAAACGTGGTTTTTTAAAAAGTTTTTTTTAAGTATTTTATTTTCTCCTTTTTAGTCCGTTGCTACACATGAAAAACGTGGTTTTTAAAAAAAGTTTTTTATATAGTTTATTTTCTACTTTATCCAATGACTTGATTAAGTATGACTTGACTAAGTCGATTGGGGCCGAAGTAACTGTGTCAATAGGCCTTCAGTCTTGTCGGTATCTTTAGAAATCATGTCCTCAATTTTATGGTCCTTAGGGCGTAATTAAATTAAGCTAATTACGGTCTCTAATTGCTAGTTTTTATGATTGCATCTGAAATTGTTAGGCGAAAGTAACCTACATGCCAAATTTCAGATCTATTGAGCAATCAGAAGTGTGCTAATTTTCGATGTCAATTTTAACAACAAACAAACAAACAAACGCGAAGCTGAGTTAATAAAAACGTGTTAAAAACGTGTTAAAAACGTGGGTCGGGCAGATGGGTCGGGAAATTTGATGGTGAACGTACCCACGTTTTTTGTCATCAAATGTATGTAAATAGTTATTTTCTACTTTTTAGTCCACAAGAAAAACGTGGTTTTTTAAAAAGTTTTTTTTAAGTATTTTATGTGAGAGTTTAAACCTATTTTCTATTGAATAAATAAAAAGTACATTTATAAACAACATGGTACCAACACGGACAAGCGCGCCTACTTGTTTTTACAAGTCTATCACCTATGTTATTTCCACATAGGGAGAGGTGGGGGGTGGGGGGTCTATTGACAAATATTGGCCTGCCGTGTCTAGCACGAAAACACATACAAACACAAACACACCGTGACAGGTCACGTGGTACGTGGGAGGATTCTGTGATTGGAAGAAAACATTTTCCTTTGTCAAGTAGGTGACCAGCGCTGTTGTAGGCCACATTTTATTGAGAAAACAATCGCTGTGTTTTTTCTTGCATTAAATTACAAAGGTTTTGTTTTCACGTTCATTAAATAACAAACATTGCGGTTTTTTTTTCTTTTTAATGACAAACATTTTTTGTAATATACTTTTATTAAATAACAAATTTAGTGTTTTTACTTTCATTAATTAACGAACGTTGTATTTTTACTTCATAGAACTGCAAAGAAACAAAGTTAAAAAACAAAATTATGAGAATTGTGTTTCCCGCATAACGCCAGAAACAAATGGTAGGCCTACTCATTGTTTACATTAAATTCACTATTTCTCAACCCCTACTGACACTGGGGCCATTTTTGTGCACATGTCATAATTTGACTAATTCTGGACATACGGAGATGCAATTTTATATACCATATCAGGACACCAGCTACATCATTTCCCATACATGGAACCTTTTTTTTTGGACAAAAATCCTGGGGTCGTGTCGGGAGGGGTTAAGGGCTTGTGACAGATGGGCTTCATGCTGTAGTGTAGCCTGAAAGTCTGGGGTTCGGTTCCTGGTCTCCAAGACTGTAAGACGTTAACGAGTCAAACCATCCTCTACTTGTGACGGAATTACTACAGCAAGTAGTTTATAAGTAGAGTAATCTTAGGCTCAACTATACCAATTTTTTTTTTTTAAAAAAAAGGTATTAAATTGCTGTATCGCAATCCCTAAAAATTTAAGAAATCAAAAAAATTTAAAAAATAAATGTGTAGAAGAAAAATAATTATCATGCTTTTAACGTATATAAATATACTACCGAAAAAAAACACAACCCACATTAATAAATACCCAAAAGTTTACAATTTTGCAACGATTAAATCAAAATATTTCTTAAAAGATTTTCTTGGAGACTTTTTCCGATCAAAATTTTTCTTTGTGACTTTTTTTCCGTAACTTTTTTTTTCTGTGACTCTTTTCTGTAACTTTTTTCTTCGCAAAAACTGTGACTTTTTTCAGTGTTTTTTTTTCCGATGACTTTTTTCCGTTCACCGGTAAAACACATTGCCATGACATCCATTGTAGGTGGGTTTCCTGTTTTGTTTTCGACACGTTTCTCTCGGATCGTTCTCTCGTCTGTTCGACCTAATCGATATCCAATAATTTGATACGCCATCCCCACGATTACAAACTAGGCTAATTTAATCATTTAAGTCCTGGTGTACCAACGCCTCACCCATCCCCACCCCCATTAGTCAAGATGGAGGGAGACACGATTAGACGGCCACTAAATGGACGGCCACAAAATGAACGGCCACTAACTAGACGGCCACAAAATGGACGGACGCCAAACAAGAACGACAACCAAGGCTGATCTCACCGTACACGATTTGAAATTTTCCTCTTAATTAATTTAGGTAATTAATTACAAGTTAATTAAAAGTTTCAGACTTGGGACAAGGACCTACATTAACAACATTATTCTGCTGCCTATTCAATCGTAAAATACGCTTCTATTTTTAGCGCCGCGCAAAATGAATTGGGTCAGCCTTTGATGAAGTGGTCAGTGGGTTATAGCCACGAGTCCACTTCATTCGGTAGGGTAACAAAATAAAACGATAAAACTTGGATATAACAAAACTCCGATATAAAACTTGTATATGACCAACCCCCCCCCCCCCCCCATTTGTCCCACTCATTCAAATAAAACATGACCCCATGGATGTATTAATAATTCACGAGTCGCGGATAATTTTCTTTGTTAACGAGTGACGTCACTGCTTGCTAGGGATATGAGCGATAATATCGAGAGATATAACCGGTGGATTTCAATACCGAGTGTACGTGTATCGATTATATGTCTTACGTAAAGTAATAAGTTGCGATAATGAATTGTAAATCCGGAGATTAAGAGGCAGTTTAGCGGCGCATGGATGCCGTGTCTAAATGAATATTTGTTCTTACACGCCGACATTACACAAATTAGACAAACTAAGATCTTGGGAAGGATAAAAGCCATCCACTGGCCTAACACCATCTCAAATGATAACTTACTAGGAGAAATGGAAATGGAAGCAGTTTCTGAAATAACCGAAAAAAGAAGATGGTGATGGAAGGAGTACATCCTAAGAAAGAATCCAGGTGATATAGCAGGTATGGCGGTAAACTGGACGCCTCAAGGTTAAAGAAAGCAGGGAAGGCCAAGGGAGGCGTACGGCGGGGAAGTAGCTGGCAGAGGCAGAACTGTCATGGGGGACTACCAGGAAAATTGCCGAAGACTGACAAAAGTGGAGTGGGGCTTTCTTTGGCGGCCCCATGTGTCTTGGGCACAAAAAGGAAAAGATGATGACATTGGACAAATTATATAACATGAAACATATGACACTTTGCGACCCCTCCCTTACTGCTTAACTTTATTTAATATGTTCTTGTTATATTAAATGGCGCCTCTATTTACTACAAGTTATATTATTCAACATTTCTTACACCACCACCCACTTTTACCCACCCCACATTAGATAAACACGATGTGCGATGTAGGTATTGAAGGAAATAATTAATGTCACAAGCGGCAATTTTTGATTGGTGTTAATATCTTGTAAAACTGTGATGTTCTCTGAGATCTTTAATATAAACATCTATGTGAGAGGTCGAAATCTGAAAGATTTATTCATAATTACGGGACGTGGTCGAACGATAGAGCACACGACAATAAACCAATAGGTTTGAGTTTGGATCCAGTCTGTAGGATGTCCCTGAGTCATCCCAGATTTGTTCAATAAAATTCAAATTGATCCAATAACAGTAACAACAGTAAACACGGAGAGGTTGGAGAAACGGAGGAACACTACATCGTCTGCCCCTATTGACCGCGAGGTCAGACAGAGTCACTTTCGGTGTTTTTTTTTACTTTTGATTTCTACAGACTTTAAACTAGAATAATATAAGTTGAGCGGACGTTTTAATAAATCTGTCTAGTGAAGGTGTCCAACATATCATCTGTAAATTCGTGCCTCGAGGCATGAAATGTTTGCAGATTATACGTGATCCACATTATATATATATATATATATATATATATATATATATATATATATATATATATATATATATATATATATATAATATATATATATATATATATATATATATATATATATATATATATATATATATATCGTTAAGTCTGGTTACCTAAAAAGGGCGACATTGTTCAAATATTTATCTTACAGAATTTAGTAATAACGGATCATTATTGTAGACCAGAAAATGAGAACGACATAGCAAAATATACTTGTGTGAACGTCGAAGAATCATTCCTGTTTTGTTTTGTTTTTTGTTGTTTCTTTGCCATTATTTAAGAATAATAAATACATAAAAACGTTTATAATTACAAACTTTTATAAATGCACTAAAAAGAAGAAAATAATACCATTTTTATTAATTAAATATAAAAAAAATGTTTAAAAATATAATAAATCTGCGGTTAATTAAAATATAAAAAAACAATTTTCTTTTAATATGTTAATGCACTACTATTTATATCACTTTAAATAAAAGCGTGGGCCGCTTGTTTAAATACTTATTATAGCGGCCCAGGCTTTTATTTATAGTGAT
Source organism: Physella acuta (assembly GCF_028476545.2). NCBI lineage: Eukaryota > Metazoa > Mollusca > Gastropoda > Physidae > Physella > Physella acuta. The sequence continues at coordinate 24,687 of NW_026732994.1, read as the reverse complement.
ATAAATAACAGTGCATTAATATATTTAAAGAAAGTATTTTGTTTATATTTAAAATAACCGCAGATTTATTATATTTTTAAAAATTATTTTATATTTAATAAAAATTTCCAGACTGCTGAGGAAGTGAGTTAATTTTTTTATTTTTTGAGAACTGAGTAAAATAAAAGCTTGTATGAAAAAAGAACATCCAAGTGAGTATCATTTGAAGTTCAAACTTCAATTTGAACTTAAATGTTATAAAACTAGTCATGGGCTTTTCAAAAGATTTATGCTATATTAAATATTACATTTCTAAAGAAAAGTATATATTTGTCACAATTTTACTATTGTGTTTTGATTGTATAGTTGAATAGAAAGAATAAAAATGTCTAGCTTTCTGTCTGTTTTTGCAAATTTATTTTATCTTTTTGTGTTTTTTTTTTAATTTGCTGATCTCTGTTTTCTCCCCTGTCAAGTTAATATGTTGTCATGGGAGATAATTTTATTTATTTTCCGATTTTTTAAAACATGCATTAATATCAGTAAAATAGATAACAGAGTTGTGCCTAGATTGAAAAAGAGATATTTTTGTTTAGTAAAGCTTTGATTTTTCTTGTAATTTCCTATAAATGCTAGAGACCAATACATTTACCAGGCTTGTTAGGACGTCACTAAGTCTACTCAACGCTGGTGGGTCAGACAAAATAAGGTAGCTGGGCACGATGTCCTAATACACGCTGAGGCTAGAAAAACACACGAACTCTACTGTATCTACTCTGTTGCATCATCTTGGCACATTACTTTAAAAGATATGGACGAGTGACAAACAGCAGTATAGTTCACAGGCTATGAGATTATGTGCAATGACACACCCATCTCCTTCCATATCAAAACCAAACAGTTTCATAAAAACTATTACTAGATACATTTTTAGACTAATAAAGGCATTATACGTACTCTACATCATCCACAGTGTTGAACTTCGTTGTCTCAGATGGGACTTAACTTTAAAAAAAATGTACTTGGCTGTGCGGCCTGTGTTAAGCCATCTCAATGTAACGCTCTACACTATAAATAGATTCACGGTCAAAATTAAACCATCTCAATCTCTATCGACGCCAGTCGACGTTTTTCACGCGTTATTTCAGCGATCTTGTTATTTTAGATTAAGTTAAAAATCCCACCTCGATTGTCACCGAAACAAATTTAGCCCTATTTACGGTGTTTGATGCCATGAAAATACAAGAAAAATATGGCCGTGGACGCAAGGGAAATAATCCCCTGACTTGTAACAATCCAAACCCGTCTGCCACAGCAGAAGATAAAGAGCCAAGTCAAACAGGAACACGGACCGGAATAGCTGCCGCGCCCGTTGAAGATGCGCCAAAACGTGCGCGGGGAGAGGCAAATTAAAACCGGAAGTGACGTCTGCGGATGTTCCACTAATTTGTTTTCCAGGGAAATCAAGTCTATTCTACAGATAATTGATGGCTTTGGGAAACATATTGATCATAATCTCTTCAGACTCGCAGAAATTTGTTACAAATATTTTTTAAAAAGACTTTAATCATAGAAAAAATGAATCAGTCTTAAGAAGAGTCGACCTGCTATTCTAATTTTTGCTCTTTGTACAATGCTATTTCACTTGGGCAATTGAAAAAAAAATAATATAGGGTTTTAATTTATTCAGACAAAAAAATTGAAGCTGGAATGTTAATTTAAATATTAATATTATTTGTTGTGATTACTTGTCGTGGTAGATATTTCATTAGTATATTAAAGATAGAAAACGTACCTTCATTACGTAATGCAAATGTAAAGATGTTTTAATGCTATATAAAAAACTGTAATACTATAAAAACTTAAAAAATTAATAAACTTTTTCGATGACCAGCTGATAAAATCATTGACTTGCTCCAAATATCGAACAGCAGAGTGAGTTTAAGTTTGCTATGAGGATCTAGTCGAAGTCTTTGTTTTAACCGGGATTCGAACACGAAGCTGTGTGGCTACTCATCACATAGGATCTCTCACCGACATCATTCTTATATCAATCTGATTAATACGCGCTTGGCATCCACCATGGTTGGATGAATGACCAGTCACGTGATACAAATGACCTAGTCTAAAACGAGCAAATTTTATCTTGGAGTTGACTAGAGTGAAAATGTATCCAAAATAAACGTCAACACAAGGGTATGGCTATTCTCTATGAACATAGACCGGTGGGGGGGGGGGGGGTCTATTCTGGTGGGCTGGTGACGCCCCTGACAGTATCAAACCCGTGACAGTGATCGAAAAGTTGGCGGACCCAACAGAGAAAGTACGAGTGGTGACACCACGGTGTTAAGCTAAAAAAAAAAAAAACAACTGGTGTCCAGGCTCCAAGCGGTGATGTCGTGTCGACATTTTGTCGTGTCGTCAAAGACATGAGTTAGGTACACGGTACTACTTTTTTTTTCTTCCTCCGCGACAAGTCGACCAACCGGTTGTTTCGACTGTAGCCGTGTTCTAGTGTCGAGTAATCTATTAGGAGGATAATCGTGAGAATAGATCCTGTTTAAAAGTGGTTAAAGATTTTTTTTTTTAATTGTGTGTATAACATGAACCAAGTGGTCTATCTGGATACTGTTTATTTGTTGAAAGCACTTAGATATCTAGTTTTGAAGTAAAAATTTTGTAATGACTATGGTTGAATGATTCTGAATGAATGACTAAGAAGTACCAAATGTGTCTGCATAGTACGTCAGCTTCATTTCTGAGGTCACGAAATGACGTCACAATGGATAGAAAGGCCATGGGTACGAGGATGAAGCTGATAATGAAAGAAATAATTGACAAGAACGATGAAAAAAATACGGAAAATGAAAATGAGAGAAAGAGAGAGAGGACGCGAGAAAAACAGAGAATGACACTAGAAAAATAGTATTAAAAACAGTCTGAAATGAAACAATAAATTTTATTTTCAACAATAAATAAATTGTTTTGACTTTTTTTTCTTCTAAAAATATTTGAAGGTTCACAGAATACGAACGTTTAATGGAGTAATTCGACTTTAAGTGTAATCTATTTGTATAAGTTGATTTAAGAAACCAATAAGATTAAGGCTTAGTACGATTGATCTATTTCGTTTTATAAACATGCAATAGTTGCCATTCTTAACCTAAAACCATGCCGGATTGTCTAGAATTGTATTATAGCATCTTCTTCTAGACTCCCTGCATTGGGGGGGGGGGGGCTTTCTTTGACAAGATGAGTTCAGTCACAAGATGACTGCAGTCATCTCAGGGTCAGGGGGGCGCCGGGCAATAGAGGGCGTGGCATGTTAGCAAATCAACAGGGAAATTAACTCTGCCAACAACGGCCGCTGGTCTGACAAGAGTTGTCTTAATGCCATTGTTTGGAAGTCGCTGCCTTCCTTTCACTAGGCCGGGCACACAATACACACTGAGGAAGGGGGAGTAGGGGGGGGGGGATGTCAAAGGTTAAGGCAGACCGGAGGAGAAATTTTTGAGGGATTACGGGATAGAGATAGGATAAAGGAGTTTCATTTTCATAATGGGAAAATTTGATAAGAATATTTTGATGTCGGATGAAACATCGTGAATTATTGATTTTATTAAAATAGAAAAAAAAATGAACAATTTTCTCTCGAAGTTAAAAAAAAAAACTAAATAGACACGACTTTATAAATTACTTTTAAATATCAACAATGGCAACACGGAAATAACACGCACTAACAGTTCTCATCGTTATTTAAATAATGCGTATATCCATTGGCAATCTAGACGACTAGGTCTACATGTTTTCAATATTCGACTTGAAGGGTAGATAAACCTACACAAACACTACAGCTTCTTGTGGCTTGGTAGCCGCAAGTCACGAGTTATGTGTCCAGTTAGGTTCCCCCTCCCCCCCCCCCAATCAATATGTTTAACCAGAGGGGCGATGAACATGGGGTGGGGGAGATAAAGCAAAAGACTTTTCAAAAACCTACGGGTTTGATGGCTAAAGATGTACTCAAGCCGGCTATCTATTACATTTCAATACTAAGTTTTAAATTTAAAACAAACTCATCATTATTTTTTTTTAAATAATGATTAATAAGTAGGGCCTACTTTAAAATTATAAAATATGGTTGTGTATGGCAGTTAATTTGTATTTACATTAAATTAGTAAATTTAAGGTGTACATTTATTACCCACCTCTTCCACCCCCCCCCCCTCCCAAACCCCACTCCTTATTGAACACCCACTTATTGAACGTGTCATAGCTCCTACAAACACTTGAGCCAGGTGTGGCTACTGACCACTGGTCAGTTCTTCATTGTCTGCACCTGCATGGGCCACCAGTCGATCAACAAGTTCCCGTCTGATTGATTTCTCTGGGCGAATCGAATCCAACTCACATGTGACAGGGCGAGGTTGTTAAGTCTCGCGTGTGATTGTCAAAATACGACACGTCAAGTTTCAAGGGGAAATGTTGCACATAATACAGTCACGTTATCAACTACTTAATTCCGTTGGGGGGGGGGAAGGGCAATCTCTGTAACAGTTTATTAGTTTCCTTAATACATTGCTAAAGTGACACGACACTTGAGCGTCAGCTTACCAAAGAATAAAATAAACAGCAGCAATGAATTGGGACTAGGTAGAGCGCTAGGCTGCGATCCCAGAAGTCACAAGTTGGAATCCGGGTTCAATTAAACTGAATGTACCTTAGACCACCCAGCTGTGGTGGGAACCTAACTCACGTTAAGGAAAGTAAAGACAGCTGCGCATAGTGCTGACCACACTATCCCTTCATATGCCGAAGTCACAGAAACAAGTGAACTCCACTTCACTTTCCTGATGGACTGTCAGGTTTGAAAAGGGAACTTTACTTTTTACTTACAACAAAGCAACTAGATCGTAGAATAACTGCAGTTATTATATAAAAATCACAATAATAATTATTTTTAAAATCTAGCTTTAGAAATACTAATGTAAATAAAGTAAATACTAAAGTAATTAAAGAACGACATACACTATAAAGAAAGCCATCCCTTTACGGTATAAGTGTAAAGTTGATCATAGACAACTAATCACATACCTGTAAGTCAGTAGAGACAAAACACACACACACACAAATGTGTCAATTTTTGGAGTTTAAAATAAAAGTATACGACTTTACAAATTTTCCTTTTTTTAAAAAAAAAAATACAACAACCAAAATTAGATTGAAATATTGTTAGTGCCAGATTTATAATCCCACCTAATTGAATGGCTTTCACTCTAAATCACACCTTCACCGACACCCTTTAAAACCACTTACAGCCCCCTCCCTAAGACACAAGGACACCCTGCTATCAGTACTTCTCTAACTTAATTTACCCCCCCCCTTTCTCACCCCCCCCCCCCCCACTTCAAGTCCCTCAAGATATTGAATATTGACTATGTCATCTGGTCATTTATCACCCTGTTCCCGTGTTGACGTTCGTTTTAAGAACAGCATTATCCAGCTCTTGGAGTTGTGGTTTTAGTTAATCCGTTTTAATGCCACCTCTGCCTAGGGGTGTGGGTGGCGGGGTGGGGGGGGGGGGGTAAAACATGTAGTTGGGATATACTCTCAAAACTAATCACTGCTAATACTGTCAGTATGGTCCGTGGGTCTAGTTTATTCTTTTTTTTAAAAATTAGGAATTTAACACATAACCCGGACTAGATAAAGAGAGGGGGGATTTTTTCATTACTGGGGTTTCACTCCTTGATACATCAAAGGATCTAGAATATTCAGTGAATTAATTTTACAAATTAGCTGATGATGGCTTTTGCAATTAATTGCAGCTTCTCATTGACAAGATTTCAGTAGTTTTTTTTTTGTTTTTTTTTTTGTGATCACTGTAGGATCCTTGCCGTGGTCTTGCCGTGGAGTGAGAGTTTGCATACCTTGCCGAGAAGTAACCGGCAATGGTCAGACTGTCTTGGGGAGGTGCCTAAAGAGTTGCAAGAGAACTTCAGAGATGGAAGGAACAATCTATGACGGCTTCATGCCATGAACACCGACGTAGAGGTTATGCTAAGCCACCCGGAAACTCAATCATAAATCACCCAATCATTCCATAACCCAGTTATACAAGGACCCAATCGCACAATCTTACAATTCGAACTTTTAATTTTAACAATAACCCTAAATAACAGACTCTACACAACACAGTCCATCAATCAATCACGCACTCATTCACTTCTACAATCATAAAATCAATCATTCAATCCCACAATCACACACCTGCCTCTGAAAAAAAAAACAACGAAACACGTCCGTTCCATTATTATGACACTTATATCGCTCAATCAAAAACACAAGCCACGCCCACTGAACCGTTGTATTGATTTATTTGACCCGTTTTAAACGCTGTGTTTACATTCAGCCCTACCTGTCTCCAGTTCACCTGGGAAACTTTCGCTTATTGTTGTCTCATGTCCTTATCACAGTGGTCATGATTGGCGCGCTGGGGGCATGGACTATCTTGGCCTTATGGACCGGTATGAACTATCTGGGACATACGGCTCCGGTTGAATCTATCTGGGGCATACGGCTCCGGTTGAATCTATCTGGGGCATACGGCTCCGGTTGAATCTATCTGGGGCATACGGCTCCGGTGTGGACTATCTGGGGCATACGGCTCCAGTATGGACTATCTGGGCCATACGGCTCCAGTGTGGACTATCTAGGCCATACGGCTCCGATATCTACTATCTGGGCCATACGGCTTCCCCAGGGACTATCTAGGCCATACGGCTCCCCCAGTGACTACCTGGGACATACGGCTCAATCTGGGGCGATCTGGGCCATTAATCTCCGGTATGGACTATCTGGGCCATACGGCTCCGGCTGGATCTATCTGGGCCATACGGCTCCGGTAGGGACTATCTGGGCCATACGGCTCCGGTATGAACTATCTGGGCCATACGGCTCCGGTATCAACTATCTGGCCCATACGTCTCCGGTATGGACTATCTGGGCCATACGGCTCCGGTATGAACTATCTGGGCCATACGTCTCCGGGATGGACTACCTGGGCCATACGGCTCCGGTATGAACCATCTGGGACATACGGCTCCGGTATGGACTATCTGGCCCATACGGCTCCAGGGCTACATGTTGGTCGTCTGGAATTTTGACTGACCTTTAAAAGCTGGTGTCTCCAGGTCTTTTAACGAATGGTCTCAGGTCAGTAGGTCAGCGGGGAGCACTGAGCAAGGGATAAGTCCTGGGGTTCTTATCATGACAGATCAAAGGTTTGAATATAATAATACAGAAAAAAAAGATTCCTCTGGTCGAATTATTTCTTTTAAATATTTATATTAAATAAACAATAAAAGTAGGAAGCGTATATCATGAATCGAAACCAACTAATGCTGTTTCGGATTAAGATATTTGTCAGAGAAAATAAAACTGTTTCTAAAGATAAAGTTTGTTAACCGTCTTTCTTGAGACGTTTGTTACTAATGACAACGAAATGCTTTATAACATACAATGTGTTACAGTACAGAAAACGAAAAGTCTAAGTGAAGTTTTTTAAGTCTAATTTCATAACTATAAATTGGATTGAATACTATCAAATAGTATGCAAAATAAAATTCTACAAAACAGAATTAAAAAATAAAACGATGAAAAAAAAAGAGCTTTATGGAATAAAATTGGAAATGAGACCCGAATCTTACCGGGGTAGGTAACGAAACCTGAACACAAACGAGGCCCTACACTAGCGCCCCACACAATCTTTTATTTTATTATTCAATACTTTATTGGTTGCCAATATGCCATGCTTTAATAATTCTTAATCCTAACCGGCACAATAGCACCATTCAAGGATACAAACACGCACATATATATACTAAATATAGCAGTTACCAACATAACCCTGGGTAACCCACAACGGTAACTTCACACGAGCTTAATATCTGCAGACTTAAACCTAATACCAGATTTAAAAAGTTTTACTAACCTAACCATAAACAAAACGATCCAAAAAACATAGTCGTAAAAAAAAAACTTTGCTCAACCCGTTACGAACAAATATAATCATTGCCCATAAACAAGACTAGAAGAAAACTTAAGTAATCAAACCCTATCAGAAACTAACCTAATAAGCCTAAATAAGCCTACTAACGCTTAAAGAAACAAACCTTATAGGCCTACTAAATCTAATCTATTCACACACACCCAGCCTCTTCAACCCACGCTAAGACCACCACGCTAACCAAGCTAACAACCCACGCTAAGACCAGCACGCTAACAACCCACGCTAAGACCACCACGCTAACAGCCCACGCTTAGCCCACCACGCTAACAACTCACGCTAAGACCACAACGCTAACAACCCACACTAAGACCAGCACGCTAACAACCCACGCTAAGACCAGCACGCTAACAACCCATGCTAAGACCACCACGCTAACAACCCACGCTAACAACCCACGCTAAGACCAGCACGCTAACAACCCATGCTAAGACCACCACGCTAACAACCCACGCTAACAACCCACGCTAAGACCACCACGCTAACAACCCACGCTAAGACCTGCACGCTTACAACCCACGCTAAGACCACCACGCTAACAACCCACGCTAAGACCTGCACGCTTACAACCCACGCTAAGACCACCACGCTAACAACCCACGCTAACAATCCACGCTACCAACCCACGCTAAGACCACCACGCTAACAACCCACGCTAAGACTACCACGCTACCAACCCAGACCCCGACCCACAACGTACTACTCCACCCCGACCCGTCCGTATCCCCCGCCATGAAAGCCTTACCCTGTCCTGTTGAAGGCATTGAGTTAAATTACAAACAAAAGCGCGCGCCAAGCCCGCACAGGACTACAATACGTCGAGTTCACGTCTTAGCAGAAAGGAACCCCCATCAAAGGCTTGGTGGGCCGCGAGCTCTTTAAGTGGGAGCTCGCGCGATTCTGATGCTGTTAGTCAAATAATCATTCCTGGCATGCCATCCACAATTCACAGAAGCCCTTCTTCTTAATACCCGTTCTTTCTCTTTCTATTTAAAAAAAATGTAGATAAGTTATCTTGTAATCTACATAACGGGGAAATTGTAACAAGAAATGACAAGGCGATAAAAAAATAAGCGGGGAAAAATTGACGTCATAATCTTGTGACATAGCATTGTCAATATGGCGGAACAGGGGTTGTTTTTTGTTTTATCATCAAAGCTTGGTTACAATGTTGAGAGGTTCATTTCTAGGAGGGGAAACCATCCATCATTAGCGGCCGGCGACGGTTCAATCTTTTGAAGAATATTATCTGAAGAATCGTGGCTCGGGGTCGGGGTGTGGGAAACAGAGACCCAGGGGGTGGGAGAAAAATGGCAGCTATGCCGACGATGGAGCGTTAATGGCGTGCTTGTCTGGCACGGTTAGGGGGACGGTGTCTGTCTCGGGGTTCAAACCCCGCTTGTTGAAATTTTTCTGTTTTAACTCTAGCGTTACAGTTTCTGTTTTAACTCTTACGTTACAGTTTCTGCTTCTTGCTGGTTAACTTTCAATCAACAAGTGAACTATGGCGTCATCTTTCAAATCTTTTCTGGTGTACCAGGAAACCATTGCTTAGACTTTAAATCTACTGCATTTAAGCACACAGTTGTTCTTGGTAAGTGTGGTATGCCTAGACTTTAAGTACATTAGGGTCACGTTCTAGCTGTGAATTGACATGATTGAGTACAGGCAGTAACTAGGTGGTACCTTACGAGAAATGTTAACTGTAAAACGAAAAGTATACCATCACCATCATCCTTCCTTGACCCCTTGTGAAGCATTGGAAGAGATGCAACCACATCTCTCCATCAAGCTTGTTTTGAGCGATGCATTCAAGTTAGGGCCAAGACATTCCGGCGGCTTATGCTTCACTGACAACTGACCTTTTCCTACATATATATATATATATATATATATATATATATATATACGCCTGTGTACGTGTGTTTGTGAGATGCTTAAACATTTTACCAAATGTACATCCTTTATGCCACTAAATTATCATTATCTCCACAACTATAAAATTTCTAAATCACGCGGTAACGTTACAAAAGCGCAGAACTATGTAAATATGTGTTCGGTATGTTATATATCTGGATGGCTAGCCCTATATTCCACACACGGTTTGTTGAATATCCGGATGGCTAGCCCTATATTCCACGCACGGTATGTTGTATAGCTAGATGCCTCATCAGAATTACTTCTAGGTTATATGTGTCACAAACCCTCGCTACGCCTCTCCATCTTCTAGAGTATCCACCCAACACAAAACCCCGAAGCAAACATTTCAATTTCGCGTGTTGAAATATTTGATTTAGTAACCTTTTCTCCTGCTGTCTTTACGCACCTACCTGACAGCCCCGCTACCCCCGGCCTGAAGACGCGCCCCATAAAGCTGACAGCTAGGGGCACGAGGGGGGTGAGAAATATCCCTGTTAGAATGCCAGAATCTACTAGACGCGGCAAGTTCGGGATTCGGAAATAAATGAAGTGAAACGAAATATGTGTCGTACGGGAGATGATGGGTGAGGAAATGGGTTTTTAAATGCTGGTTGCGCGAATTCGTGTTTAAGGAAATATGTAAGTGGAAGCAGATGTGTTGCGTGGTGTTTCTTTATTAGAATAAGGGAGTTGGCGTCGTGGTAGTACTGATCTAAAACTAGTTGATTTAATACATGATTTAGATCAATGTTAGATTCATTTAAAATTAAGCTAAAATTTTGGGCTTACTTTTGAAGCTTGATATTTGGACCAGCTGTTTAGTTTTTAGATCAACAATTTAAGAATTTGGACATAGTATTTGAGAACAACTTTTGAAGCTATTTTACCAAATGATTAAAATTGTGGATCAATTATTAGGGATTTTTTTTTTGCAAATTATTAAAAATGTGGGACATACTGGTCAAGATGTCAAACCAACTGAATATGAATTTTGATTTAGAGATCAAGAATTTGAACCCAACAGATCAAGAATTCGGACAAAACATTAAGAACTTGGACCAAGTTATTGAAAGTCGTGACCAACAGATTAAGAAATTGGACCATGTGATTCAGAGTCATGACCAAGAGATTAAGAATTAGGACTAAATGATTAAAAGTCATGACCAACAGATTAAGAATTTTGATCAAGTGATTAAAAGTCATGACCAACATATTAAGAATTTCAACCAACAGATTAAGACTTTCGACCAATAGATTAAGAATTTCGACCAACAGATTAAAAATTTGGACCATGTGATTAAGAGTCATGACCACCTCATTTAGAATTCGGACCAACTGATTAGAAAATGTGACCAACAGATTAAGACATTGGACCAACTGAATTTCGACCAACAGATTAAAAATTTGGACCATGTGATTAAGAGTCATGACCACCTCATTTAGAATTCGGACCAACTGATTAGAAAATGTGACCAACAGATTAAGACTTTGGACCAACTGACGTCCCATGCGCAGGTGAAACATCATAATCAGACCATCGATCTCCCGCTACTAAAAGCATGTTATTGATCCCCCTAGTCCCAGCTGTCAAGCTTCTCACTAGCCCGCTCGTGGATGCGCATAAAAATGAGAACTACGACCAGGACCGTCCAGAAACGAAACAATTATGGCCATTATTTCAATTGATTTCATGCAGCGGAAGGATGCGTTAATGCACATTGACCAAGACGCACGCAGGTCTTTTATCTCATGTCTTGAACAACTACGGCTCCTTAATTAGACATTCCCTTGATTTTAATTAAGAATTAGAATAAATAAAGAGAAATTACACAGCCATAAATGGAATATTAATTAGCTGTATTCGGAAGTACTTTAGAATAAATAATGTGCGTGAAAAGTGGAATGACATTAAATTTAATGTCATTGTAATAAAATAAAGACAAAGTTTAAATGATTAATATATTATTTTGTACATTTAATTTCAATTAATAGCGTTTTTATGTCTAACTTATAGAAGATTAAAAGTCATATTTTGTCGCGTTTTCTGTTAGAGTTGAAAGGAAAAAAAGTTTTTAAAACATTTTCATATATATGTGAAGATGGTTTGTAAACCATGTTCTAGACTAACCAGTCCGCTCCTACACATCATAAACAATCTTAAGCAACCTCCCCATTCACAAACAATTTTTAAGCAACCCTACATACCCACCAACATTTAAACTAACGTACACACAACTATTCCAGATTTTACCCCTCCTCCCCCCCCCCCCCAGCTTCACACACACATATCAATGACAATTTTAACAAGCACTCCTACTACTTTCAACACCATCTAAACATCTTCATGCATCACAGCCACATCTAACACAACCACCGAAAAAAAAAAAATCCACCTGTATCCTTATACCCAAAACCAGCTCCACAATCCACATCATCCATTACTGCATCCACTTAACTAAACACCCGAGACGGTCGATCCTAAAGATATCCACCCTTCCACCGTATATCCACTCAACTGGATCACGATCCATGCGACAAACACGATAAAAGAAAACATTACTTAGCTATTTGAATACCCCAGTATACCCAGAACCTCCTTTCACAATACCAACCTAACGCTTCACCGGCGTTTAGACGTTCAAACTTTACCAAGTTGAAAACATTCCTTCCCCACTAGGTAAAATATAGATAGACTGTTTGATCAGACAAGCCTTCACGAAATGGATACGCATGACGTAAACTTAATCCAGCGTCGCTTGTAGACGGAGGCGATATTTTTAAAATGTTTGCACGCGCTTTTAAAGTGAAAGTTTTATTACAATTATATATGAAGTCGGCGTCGTGGAAGGATTGCGCCTGTTATAAAATGTATCGTGTATGGTGTTTGTTCAGTTTAACTTTTTTTTAAAATATCGTTTCTTTTTACTTTCTAGTATATACGTAGTATAGAGAAAGTATTGTAATCGTGCAAAAAAAAAAATCGAGATTTTTACAAATCTCGACGTTTTACACCTCACTGATACGGAAAAACATAATTTTGCAATCTTGTCCGTATGTCTGTGTGTGTGTGTGTCTGTGTGTGTGTCTGTCCGTGTGTAAACACGATAACTTGAGTACCGTTACAGCTAGGTTGATGAAATTTCATATATAAGTATTTTATCAAAATCGTAGATCCGTATCAACTTTTGAGCGATTTCCGATAACCGGAAGTGGTACTTTTCCTACTTTGAATTTTTCAAAAGCCTATAACTTGAGTACTATTTCAGATAGATAAATGAAATTTCACATGTAAGTAAAAGATCTAATTCTCTACCTTCTGTTAAATTTTGAGTAATTTCCGTTGACTGGAAGTAGTAATTTACGCTACTTCCGATTTCTCAAAGACTAATGTAAATTTTTAAAGTACTAATAATATTGCGCACTATTATACGCGTTTTTATTCGGCGTTTGCTTGGTGCGCAATGTTTTTTTTATGAGATTCTATTCTATTTTTAAAGTATTTAAAATGGATTAAAAAATTCATAAAAAACGTTTTAATAACAAGCTTTTATGTAATGATGCACTAAAAAGTAGAAAATAAATTATAGACTACTATTTAAATAACTATAAAGAAAAGCGTGGGTCACTTTAGTATCTATTGGATACCTTTACTAATGTTAAGGAAGACACCCACGCTTTTCTTTATAGTTATTTAAATAGTAGTCTATAATTTATTTTCTACTTTTTAGTGCATCATTACATAAAAGCTTGTTATTAAAACGTTTTTTATGAATTTTTTTTTCAGTACTTTACATGTTTTATCTACAATAGAGTTACATGACTAAAAACCATTGCGCGCCTACTGAATATCACGTTCAGTAGGCGCGCAATGGTTTTTGAACGCAGCCATTACGTGGTCGTGATGGCGCAGCTATTGATGACGCGTGTGGTGTGGTTGGCTAGACATGCCTACTAATTCGGTCCAAATTTTAATTAATTCATAAAAAATCAATTAGGCATCCAATTAAGTCAAATTTAGTTTCAGATTGCATTGTCTTCATGTCTTGACCCACGTGCCAACTGTGAATCGTATCGGTCAAGTAGAACTGTCCGAATTTTCACTCCTGCGTTTCTATCTAGACTGACGACAGACAGAATGACGAGGAAGTGAGTTAAATAAAAGCTTGTAAAAATCATAACTATATCCCCAGTTACCATCCCCTGTTGTTTTATATAAGAATATTCGAGAAAGTTTAGGGGAGATCACTACCGGTTTATTTTTTAACGCAAGCTTACTAGTTTTCAGAAAAAAAGTAATATTTGTTACCGATTACCCATACCATCATATTCTTAAGGCTAGGTTAGGGGTATGGCAGTGTGTTATGGAAAATTTTGATCAAGGTTGCAGGCAAGGTTTTCTTAGGTAGAAAAACCACAAAATGTATTTGTTCTTGAGAGCGATTGTCTTGGGTCTTAAGCTTTAAATAACAAATCGTCTTTTGATCGTACTTAGGAAATGTTCTCATAGATTATACGATAATTTCATGTTGATTACAGGTTTACGTTATGTAAAACTTCGACTGTCAATCAATCCTTAACCAACAAACACATAGAAAACACAATGTATATGTTGATGGTGAAAAGGCTGGGACTTTCTCAAAGAATAAAACTAAACTAAACCATCTGGACCCGTGAAATTCATAGGACTGATGAAGTAGGTCACCTATTTCTGTGACATCGGCATATGAAGGGACATTGTGGTCAACAATATGTGCTAGCAATCTTAAGTATGAGGTACCCAATAGAGCTGGGTAGACTCAGGGACGACTTATTAACTCGAGCCCGAGATTCGAACTCGTGACTTTCTGGTTAGCAATCGTGCGCTCTAACATCCGACTAAACAATTTGTTTGTTTAATTATAATTTTAGTGTGTCAAACGTCCACACTGAACACCTTCAGGTAGAAAATACCCCCCGACCCCCGTACAGGTAACCGAGTGAACACCTTTGTGTACCTGTCAGCCTGGTCACGTGAGCATGACACATGAAAACTGCATGTTCCACGTCATGGATGGGTGCTCAATCTATCCAACATCAATATCCAACATTTCAAATATCTCTCTTTATACTAGCTATATTTTTCATTATATCTTTATCCTTGCTATATTTTTTTTTATATTTTTCTTTATCCTTGCTATGTTTTGTTCAACTTATTGTCTGAACGATTAGACGAAAAAAAAATGAACTCTAAATATTTTATGTTACTGACGGTGTTACTGAGTGTAAAGGGGTGGGGGGTGGGGGGGTGAAGTGAGGGGGTGCCTTTTGTGTCAATCAATGACGTAGCGTTCCGTGAGGGTGACCCGTGTTTGAAGATGGTTTTGTTTCAACGACGGTACAAAACGCGGCGTTGGAGCGACGCCGACGACACGACATACACGTAGCGTCGGCATTAAATGCACCTGTCTGTGAGGAAGGGGGGGGGGGGGGGTGGGACTTGAAACTTTGAGAGAAGTGCTGGTAAAAGACATGAATGAGTTGAGCTAACAGAGAACCAGACTCCACGGAAACTCTCCAAGCCTTGTAATGAAACGTGGAAATACAGATGGCGAAGAAAAATAAAATATTAAAGGCGGTGATTATTTAAGAAAGAAAAAATTTGGACATGAAAAACGGGTATGGCGTATCCCCTTAGGATTAGAGGGGTTTGTTGAGGCCCACTGACAAGCAGAATAGTGTTATCAAATTTTTTTTTAAACACGACGCTTTGATGCCGTCATTATCTGCCGTGGTTTTAAAATCTCTGCAGGAAATATTATTTTCGGCATGTTCGGGGGGGGGGGGAGGAATTAAAGGGAGGGGAGACATGGAGATTAGAGGGAGGGGGCAGGGGGGATGAGAGGGACGGGGGATCTTTATTGATTTGGCATTCGTCTTTTGTTTAGGAGAGCCGTCTCTTTACTTTCTTTAAATCTGCCCATGAATAGTGGCAGAATCGATGTTAATGAAGCTATAGATGGAGGTTAAAAAGACGAATTATAATATTGACCCCCCCCCCCCTTTCCCATCACACGCTATGTCGTGTTTGTTATATTACAAGTGTTATAATACTGCCCCCCATCAGAAAATACTAGTTGTTATAGTACACGTGTTATAATACTGCCCCCCCATCAGAAAATACTAGTTGTTATAGTACACGTGTTATAATACTGAACCTCCTTCCAGAACAGAGTTCTCTTTGTTATATTGCATTTTTATATTAATATAATATTTATATTAATGTAGCCCTGCCTTGATAGAGAACCACGGAGAAAATTAATTAGTTTTCTACAATGTTATAATTGAGATCACCACTTGCTCATATTATAGTGAAAATCAAAGTTAAATTAGACGATAAAATATTTCAAAGTCTCTAAAATAGTCATAAATTTCATGCAACGTTAAGTCCTAGTCGCCATATTTCTAGCATGACTTGGTTATAAATAGTCGCCACAGAATTCCACTATCAAAGGCAACCTTTTGACGGCCGACAAACCTAGTCGGCCATTGGTACCTTCTCCTCGGTCCATTGCCTGTCTTTTGACTTCCCACACGGGTATTATATTTTCGTACCAGTGAAAGCACAAGAACCATTTGTATAGAAAACCTTTGGTTCCCCAACGCTATACAGTACCTGGTTGGGTCACGTGATTCACACACTTTCCACTTTTGTTTGACGGGTTGATAAGGGCTGAACTAACAGAAAACAGGTCTGTAGTGCAAATGGTAGGGTATAAAAGAAGGGGGGGAAATATGAAAACTCTTAATGTAAGAGATCTGAACTTTTATGACTTGAACCTGGTTGGAAGTGGTCATTGAAAACATGACTTTATGGACCAAGTATTGAACACCGAAATGTTAGGTACATGATGCGTATTTCTATAAGTACTTGGGTTTTTTTTATTTTTTTATTTTTTATTTAATGTGTACAAGCACTTGTCCGTAGGTTTACGAATACTTATGAATAAGTAAGTCTGTTTTTAGTTTGATAAGTACGTGCTGTGGTGTGGAAGAATTGATGTGACTTTTCTCAACAGCGAAGTCAATAATTATTTAATTAAAAATTATTATTGTGAGGAACTTTGATTTTAATAACGTAAGCAGTGAGCTTTTATTATTTATAGGGACAATCCTGAGGTGTGTGATTTATGTGGATTGTACATAAGCACGGCAGGAAATACACACACGGGGCCCGTGACAAAGGATTGTGACGCATTAAAAGGGCTCGTTACACATACATGACATTTGAAGCCTATACAGTGGCATAGGACCGTGACACATACAGGACATTTGAAGCCTAACAGTGACATAGGACCGTGATACATACATGACATTTGAAGCCTAACAGTGCCATAGGACCGTGATACATACATGACATTTGAAGCCTATACAGTGGCATAGGACTGTGATACATACATGACATTTGAAGCCTAAACAGATTCGCTGACATAAGACCGTGACACATACAGGACATTTGAAGCCTAACAGTGCCATAGGACCGTGACACATAAAGGACATTTGAAGCCTAACAGTGCCATAGAACCGTGACACATAAAGGACATTTGAAGCCTAACAGTGCCATAGGACCGTGATACATACAGGACATTTGAAGCCTAACAGTGACATAGGACCGTGACACATAAAGGACATTTGAAGCCTATACAGTGACGTAGGACCGTGATACATACAGGACATTTGAAGCCTATACAGTGGCATAGGACCGTGACACATACATAGGACAGGGACATATGCATGGCTTTTCAATCCTAACAGTGACTGTGACATAGGACAGTGACATATACACATAGTACGTGATATAAGGTCGTTACATATACATACGGTCCGTGACATAGTACCGTGACACCGTGACACATACACAGAGCACGTGACACAAGCCACGTCACGTGACTCAGGCCTAAACCTAAAATCACAAAGACGGACACACACACACACACACACACACCAAGTTAAAAATTATCTTTCAAGAAAGAAAAAAAAATGTTCGCCCTCGCCTCTGCACTGAATAATTAGCAGGCCGGAAGAACATGGACGTTATGATGACCCTTAGCCAGCGTGACATCGAAAACTCATTTTTTCAAGAATATTCCAAGGATGGGCAGATTTAAATAGGAAGCAGGATTTGGGGGGGGGGGGGGGGGGGGTTGAAAGAAATTGGAAGGGGAGATGAAGGAACGCGTGTGTGGTGGGGTGGGAGGTGGGGGGTATCTTATTCCTGGACAAGATTCTCCCAGTGTGGGAGGAGGGAGGGGGTGTCTTGTTTCTGTACAAGATTTCCCCCCCCCCCCCCCCCCCCCCCCAGCAAATTTTGATCGATCGTGTGGAGCGGATGAGGCCCTGGCACAGATCGACCCCGCCCGAAATCTCGTCAGGGCCGAGAGTGGAACCGCCTGATTGTATCTTTAATGGCATCATCCGGCGCAACGCGGAGACAAATTACACCCCTCAACAGGCCGGCTCGTCCGCACTGAAAGCTGCAATACTTCTTCAATGCAGGGGATAATTGCGGGAAGAAAAAAAAACTTCGATGACAGTCGGAGTTATTGTCCTTTAGGGTTTTTTTTTTATTTCTTTCGGTTCTTTTCTTGTTTCGGTTTTTTTATTTTTATTTTTTTTATTTTAATCCTTCTCAGTTTATTGATGTCAAACCGAATAAAGACAATGGGGGTTTCCTGAAAATTCGGAGCCAAAAAAGATTTTTATTGAAGCTGATCAGAGTAATTGGAAAATTAAAGGAGTAATTTCTTGACTAATTGCAATACCACTTGTGTCATTACATTTTTTAACATATCGTAAATGCTGGTGAATCCTTATAAAAATGAATTTACAGATTCCTAATCTGGGGGTGGGGGAAATAGGGTGGGTTTTTAAAAAGTGCCGTGTTCAAAACCAGATCCTCTTGCCCAAAATTAACGTTAATTACAGTGTTATTTATGGGACGGCCAAGAGCGGTAGAGCGCGGGGCTGCTGATTCCGTAAGTCTTGAGTTCGAATCCGGGCCAAAGTCAGTAGAACGTTTCTGAGTCCATCCAGCTCTGATGGGTACCAAACTCACGTTAAAGAAAGTAACGGCGGTTACGCAAAGTACTGACCACACTATCCTTTTATACGCCGAGGTCAGGAAAAGTCTGAACTCTACTTCATCTGCCCAATAGATCTTTACTTTTATAGCGGTATTTAATGATTTCATAATATTTGTCCCTGAGAAATACAAAATGCATGCAACATCACATTCTTAACCACCCCCCCCCCCCCCCCCATCCGAATCCCCTCCACCCCCACTTGACTTTCTCACGACAGTTTCCACACTCCCCTTGTCGCATGACTTCATTTCTAGCCTATTCCTAGCTTTTTTTTATCATCTACTAGACCTAAAATACTCTGTAATTTGGCTTTTGGTTTTAAATTTTAACATTTATTGATGGTTTCATTTGTTTACCTCATTTAGTTGACTAAATTCTAAATAGCTCTAGAATATTTCCAAGGGAATAGTGTTCACGTGTCCACAGCGTCAGTACAGCCCGCCTCGTCGATTTCCTTGACGATTCGAGGGTCATTTAATTTAGGAGGCGTGGTTTCAAGTCAATTCCAAGCTTTGGTCCATTCATACATCAACACTTTCTTTTAACCGTCTTAAAAATATGTATAAGTTAATACTTTATGTCAGTGGCGTAGCGAGGTCGGGTGTCTTCCGGTGCGGCACTTAATGGTGTCACCACCCCAGAGGCGTAGCGACCCTTCCCGGGGACAAACTTACACATGTTCTAATTTTCTATTTGCACCCCCCCCCCCTCAAATTTTTCGATTTGCACCCTCCCTCTCAAACTTTCGATTTGCACCCCCCCCCCTCAAATTTTTCTCTATATATTTTGCTATTTTTTGCCTTGGTGTCAACCCCCCCCCCCCTAAATGGTGTCACCAGGTGCGGTCCGCACCCCCCGCCCCCCCCCCCCCCCCTCTGCTTTATGTAATAGCATTATACTCACTTTAAATTACACCTTCAAACCTGTTTGTGTTATTTTATTTTGTTTCGTGTATAATAGTTTATTTGACATTGTAAATGTCAACACAGATTCACACACATATTTTACTTTATACAAAGGTTTATTCAGTAAACAAATAAATGAGGACTAAACATAGGAAGTGGGGGTTACTCTCCTTATCTCTGTAGTGAAGTGTGACGTCATTCAGTTGGAAAAGTTAACAAAACAAGCAAACCATTCACAGATAGCAAATAGCAAGTGTTACGGAATAATTTCCGGTCTTCTTGGCATATTTAGAAAGATGGTCGTAGGCTGGCGTCTTTCATCTCACCGTTTGATGTTCGGAGTCTGGATTGTCTCGATATCCGACCAGCGATCGGCTCGGGATGGGGAACAATCCTATCTGATGACGGGGATAGCCGAAGATGAGGGCAGTAAAAAAAAAGTTTCCATTGTCAAGGCCGTTCTGTAATTGCCTGGTATCGGGGAAAGGTGTGGAAGGGGCTTTAGGCCAGTGACAAAACTGTCCACTTGAAATGTTCATTTGACGACCACCGCGGTCCGTTCGCGGGCCGCGGACCGGCGGTCAGCCGAGCAGTAAATTACGACGGTGTTCGAGGCTACCGCAGAGCCGGCTATCAGATTTTATGGAGGGGGGTTATCGGTACATGAATGGGGCCGAGGGTTTAATTCTCAGCTCGTTACAACACCCAAGCGGTCAGCTCTTCCTTTTACCTCCCCAGCCACACCCCCACAACACTTCCGAGGTGTGGGGGATGTCATGATAACAGCCATAAACTTGGCGATGGTCTGTAATTTGGGTCAATTTGTACCGTAACTCATCGCTGGATGTTTGGGAAACCTAAACCTTGTATTAGTGGTTTTAAACATCATGATGTATGGGACTGGGAAGTTTGGAGATTGAAGTGGATTTTAATAATAGATTTTAAAGTAAAACGTAAAAAAATGATTTTCCAAAATAATGTATTGTTTTATGGGAGCTTTAAAGAAAAAAATATATTTGTAGCGAATTATTTCCTAAATCCTAAGACAGATATAGTAGAGGTTGTTTACAACAGGATTTAGGATTAGGATTAGACTTAGAATAATGACTGTGGTGGGGGATGGTATTAAAAATTGGTTAAAATATTTCCATCTGTGATGCTTATTTCAAAATATGTCTTCCGTTCTTCTCCTTAAGTTTGGGATTTTAAAAAAATACCGAGAATGTTTATAATTATTCACTGAGACACGACACTTCTTAATTACTCTCATACGTTGTTGTTTTATTTTTTAAATAAAGTAAACTTTTAGAATGTTAGAAAAAGCTTATCTTTAAAGCTTAAGCTTTTCAAAAGTTAAATCCTTCGGGTATTTTATGCGTTAGTCTGCCCCAGGAAGAAATAATCAAAATACTTTTTAACCCTCATTTTCTTCCAGCGGCCTCTACATTCTCTCAACGGGGCGGAAAGGGTTAAAATAAATGGTAGTTTAAACACATTGATTTCGGAGGCCAACCTGGCCATTAGAGCACATCATCGGCGGTCAGCGTTGGCCAGATTTTTCCACGCTGGACTGCCCAACTTCGTGTCGCGTTAAAGGACCATAAATCCAATTCTAAATTTGTACCGCCCCATTTGGCTAACCGCCGGTGTTCAAAGTCTCGTTAGTCAAGAATTCCGGAGCCTCGGCATCTCTGTATAGCGGCACCTGTTAAACCAGTGGAGCGGCTATCCACCGTCCAGACTCACAGCTATTCACAGAACAGCATCACAGCTAGCCACAGACGAGCATCTCAGCTAGCCGCCGAAAAAGCATCTTACCACGACTGTTGAGAGTACTTCTCCAGAAACCTCAGATGAGTATAGCACACATCGCTAAACGCAGAACAATGAGCCGTGTACTTAAAATGTTAGTTTTAGCATTTAAAACACAGGCCATATGTGAAAGAAATCATAATATACAGTTTCCTCGAAAAGCCATTTCCAAAATTTAAAAAAAAAGATTTTAAAAAGGGGGTGGGGATGGAGGGAAGTTATGGCGGACTCTGGTTGTGTGAGAATCCACAACTTATATTTGAATTTGTTTTTCAAATTTACTTTTGTGTCTTCCATCACTTTCCATCCTCACCCTAACCCACACTCCACCCCTCCCCTCCACCCCCACCCCCCATCACAATTAATGATCGCCCGAGTGACCATTTAAAAAGCTGGCACATCCTTTCTCGCTTATTATAGAGCGCGCCCCGTCCACGGGGAAATAAGGACAAAACACAATTTCAATTCCATGTTCTCCCTCAAGAAACGCGGATGTTCAAGTCGTTTAGTCTAACGTGAACAACGCACGTGAACAGAGCGGAATGTTCAAGCTACGAATGTCCCGTTTGAAAAAAAAAAGTAATAGCAGAAATATTTGCGACAAATGCAAGACATATCACAAACGGTGGTTTTTTTGTCATTTAATCTAATCTAGATCTACTCCAATCTACTCAAATCTTCTCCAATCTATCCCAATCCACTCCAATCTACTCCAATTTACTCCAATCTACTCCAATTTACTCCAATCTACAATCTTCTCCAATATACTGCAATATACTCCGATATATTCAAATCTATTTAGATCTTCTTCGATTTATTCAGCTATTTCCAGATGTACTCCGATCTATACATATCTTATTTCCAGATGTACTCCGATCTATACATATCTAATTTCATCTACTCCGATCTCTTTAGACCTACTTCGATCTATTCACATCTACTCATGGGTATCTAGATCTACAAGAAGAACACTTATGTCAAATGCCACTTAAAACTTTCACATCTCATTCACAATCTTATCCTTCATTCATTCATTCACCCTCTACTAGCCTTTTTTACCCTCCTTTCTTTCTATTTTCTACCCCCCCCCCCCCCCTCACACTTCTATCAATCTTATTTAGAAGTCAATCTACATATCACCAATCACATGATAAGCACTACAAGTTACTTATGAGTATTCAAAATTACCATTTGATTTTATTTTCCTTAGCTTTACCCCATATATATATATATATAACTAATAGTTTACTCTAAAGCTGAGGGTCTACTTTTTAGCGAAGATAGACAGTTTTGTAAAAAAAAAATAATCTTCCACATAAATTTACTTTCTGGCTTACTTCTGCTATTTGTCGTTACAATTTATCTGGCAAATTTTGCTCATTACACATTTTACAGTTCAAGTCTGCTGCTCCCCCCCCCCCCCCCACCCTCAGTCCCTCTCCCACACACACACATCCCCATCGTTTGCCTGTCTTCAAGATCGTCTCTCGACCTTCATCGTCGTCTTTTGCCGTTTAGCCTTAGTTTCGTATCCACTTTAGTTTCGTATCCGCCCAATTCTAAGCCCCGAGATGCGGCGCATTAGCATCTTATTTGCAGGGGATTTCATCCCAAAGACTTTAATATTCTATTCCTCGACAATTATTGAGTTCCGTTTTTTTTTTTTTGGCGTCTTCCGTTCCCGCCCCTGTTCACTTTATTAAGCCTACACAAGATGAGTTGTCCATGCTACTAAAAAGTCTTCATTTTTTTTCCTTCTTTAAAAAAACGGAAATGAATTCTCCTTATCGTGAAGTCAAAATATTAAGGCCAATATTTAAAGACGATGACCGCCGAGGAAGTTAATCAAGAAAAGGCCGAGAAATAAGCCGGTCTTGCCGGACACGGAGCCGGCAGACGACCGTGATTATATCTCCTCCATCTATCCCGACGGGCTAAATCTGTTAATTAGTCATACTTTACTCTCAAGAAACCCCCCAAACCCCCTTACCCCCTACTCCCAAATCTACACCCCCTCCTTTTTTTCTCCTTCTCCAATGAGACGTAAAGTTAGTGGCCATCGGTTCCATTACTTTAGCAGACGATTATTGCCACGGGGGTGAGGTGGAGATAATTTTGGAGCGTGTAGTCCCTAATTAGAAGCGTTTTGTGACAGCGGCGGAATGAGGGATTCGATTACCAGAAGTCTATTATAAGGAGGGGGGGGGGTCTTTTTAGGAGGTGGGGTTGGCGGGGGGGGGGTGGAGAATGCCGGAAGTAGCATCTGTCACGTGAATAGAGTTGCTCTTTTGATTTTCTGGCCCCGTTACGATCCCCATCTGATACAAGCTAGGGCCTCAGCTGACAAGGATGGACAGGATACGGGAGGGGGAGGGTGTGGGGGTGGGGGAGTTGTGTTTTTTTTTTATGGAAAGGGGTCGTTTCACGTTTTTTTTTCTTTTCACTTTGAGGTCAAGGGTTACACCGCCGTCACAAGAGACGAGATCACAATCTATTTTTAAAGCAAAGGGCCGCTACCTCCAGGAAGGCTTAGAAGATCCGGGGGTGGGGGGGGGGGGATGAGGGGAGGGATACTCTTGGGTACACGGGAGGCTGGGAAATTTGAGTTTTAAAACCGTTCAGTCAGAAAGGATTCCTCGTAATTCTATCAATTTGTCTAATAAATTCTTAAATGAGGTTGGGGGCTTAATTTGATTTGGGAACCGTAGACTCGAAAGTAGCTTTGAAAAAATAGAAAGGATTTGGACATTGCAAAGCGAAATGGTGTATCGTATTTAGTTTTAGCATAGTATTAGATGAATAGAGTAGTGGACTGTGTGCACCTATGTAGGTGGACAGTGTGACCGTATGTGTAGTGGACAGTGTGACGTACGTGTAGTGATCAGTG